>NC_056750.1:161140546-161173046 GCF_019279795.1 Protopterus annectens | reverse complement strand
CACACACATTTACATCACATAATGTCTTAACTTATTCATGCTGTGATGTTCCACCAGCTAATATATTTATTAATTTAATAATTAACTTGGCTTTCTGACTAAAATGCATTTTTTTCAGACATTGCACAAGTAATGTGTTGCACATGATGTATATATCCATATATTCTATAAAATGTACATCACACAGAGTAAAGACAATCAGATGGGGAATGCCAACAAACCACCATAATGCCTAAAAAAACACAAGGAAGCAGAGCAAAGATCTCATAATAATATTCTGGAAAATCAAAAATGATGTGTTTTTTTGCATGTTAACCTGATACATGAGTTATAGTTGCACCATTTTCAACTATGACCCAGGAGGACAATGATTTCCAAAGACTTGCTCAAATTTCTGTTTTCTATTTAGCTTCACTTAAAAATGTATTAAAAGAGATATTAGTACTCACATGAACCATGAATGTTTTTTTTTAAAAGGTACTGTTTGCCAGTGAAGGATCTTCATGGTCATGGAAACCAATAATGCTAGGAGCAGGAGAGGGATATTGAGGTCCATGACATGGCTTGTGGGGATGGGACCAGCCCAATGACCACAATGATAACTAGGAGTAAGATTATCAGAAAGCTGATATTCTGATGCTGCAGAAGACCACAGTAGGTGGATTAGACACCCTAAATCGACCATGGGTGTGAGTGTGCATGCGACTGCATAGATTCATAGGTTCATAGGTTGGTACTATGCTATCGGCCCTAGGGCCTATACAAGCCTAGCCATAACAATTCCCTGGCTATTTCTTCCCACATTATTTACTTCCCTGGACCCTGTCTTGCAGGGCGACTGATGTGATCTGCGGGGTGAATTTCCTTTCTCCTATCCAATTGTCAAGGTTCCTTTTGAAGAGGGCCAAAGAGGCGCTCTGCTTGACATGTATGGGCAGTCTATTGCAGAGTCTGGGGAGTCTCTGGGTCAGGAACCTATCCCTCCAGCATGTTTTGTTTATTGTGATGACAAGGTTTAGATCCCTGGAGCGTGTGGCTCTGAGGGATTGGGATTTCTTTAAGTGTGGCATGTCCAACAGCTCTGGGTTTGACATGGCCTTGTATGTTAAGCAGGGATCGCCTCTGAGTAGACGATATGAGAGA
The DNA here is from genome assembly GCF_019279795.1 of Protopterus annectens. NCBI lineage: Eukaryota > Metazoa > Chordata > Ceratodontiformes > Protopteridae > Protopterus > Protopterus annectens. The sequence continues at coordinate 161,171,903 of NC_056750.1, read as the reverse complement.
GAGCATAGCTGGAGCTTTTAAAGGCGGTCAGCATAGGGCATCTCAACAAACTGCTAAAAATAAAAGAACAGCAAAACAAGCCGGAGCTAAAAACTTAGAGAATTTAATGATAAAGTAAGCGCTTTCGGAAATGCCAATACGTTTCCTTCCTCAGACATACAATAATGAAACATTTGGGTGTAAATATATAATGCATTAACTGCCAAATTAAACAATTAATGATATTCTTCTGAATAATTAGCACAAACAAGTTCCTTACCAAAAATTAGTAAACAAGTCGTATTAATATAAAAACTCTGTCTAAAAAGTCTATTAAAACTTGTTACATAACAAGACCAGAAAGTTCGTACAATATATGCACACGATAGTTACACAATAATCAGCTCCATGATTTTTTGTTATTGCCCTAAATAAAAGATCAAATAAATCGTGTTGAGTGAACATAGTTCGTTTTTAAGTAATAAAACTCACTTTTTTGTATGTATATATGAAAACATGTGTTTAAATCCAACTAAAGCTAGTGTAAGTAATATTAAACACAAGCTAATATGAATAATATTAAACATTGGCCACTAAACATCAATGTAAGAAGAGACCCTAAAAAGTAGTCAGCTCATCTCCTCAAAGCTGCTAGTTTTAAAAAACATTTTATAGATACAGTTTCATTAAGACCCGGGGGCAGGTAGGCTGCTGTTTTTATTTGCCATAAGAATTCTTCAATCTCAAGTTTAATCTGCCATGGTCCCCCCTTAAGGTCAAACTGTACCTGATTCAGAACATTAAACCTAAAACTGTGGTCAGGGAATTCTTCTATGTACCTAGCTAAGGCGTTGTTCATGTCCTTCTTGCTTATAGCGTATTGATGTTCATACATCCATTGCCTAAGCTTTCTTTCTGTCTTTCCAATGTAGAAAGAAGGACAGTTCAGGCAACAAGCAGAATAGACTACTCCTTTCGAGTCACAAGAGAATCTACCCTGAACCTTGTACCATTTATCACGAATCTTAAATTGATACATGGTGTTTATAAATTTACACTGGTGACATGACCCACACTTAAACATTCCTGTGTGTTTACTTGCTAAAGGCTTACTAAAATATTCGAGAAGTGACTTCAAATTATGGCCACGTCTAAAAACCACCCTAGGTTTATCACCCAAAATCTTGCTCTATCTGTTATCCTCATTGATGAGAGCCCAGTTTTTATTTAAAATGTTTCTTATTAATGCATGGTCAAGATTGTAAGTACAAAGAAAACTAGTTGCAAAGCAATGGGACTCTAATGGCAGTGAAGTTACTCGGTTGACTTCAGAAATATGTTCAACAGTTGGATTTATTGTTAGTAAAGGTTTAAAATAACCTGTTTGTCTCTTAGTAATAACTTCTGATGAAATGTTGGAAATTAATGATAAGGGATATCCCCTATTGACAAACATATTTTCCAGAAGTTGGCATTCACTTATAAAATCCGTCTCATCTGAAACCATTCTAGCTACTCTAACTAGCTGTCCTTTGACCACCGCTCTTTTCTGGTGGTAGGGGTGAGAGTTAGAAAAGTGAAGAAATTAGTTTGAATAAGTAGGCTTTCTATATATCGTGATTCTAAACCTACTGTTACAATAGTCTTTGTGAATGCAAATGTCGAGAAAGTTAATAGTATCTGGATGTACAACATAAGTAAAATCTAAGAAGTCTATTAAAGAGGTTAACGTGGTCATAAATTCAGGTACCAGACTAATGGGGCCTTTCCAGATTAAAAACATGTCGTTTTGGTAACGAGTATACCAAGCGACATAGTTTTGAAACAAAGGATTGGGAAACAAAAGAGTAGTTTCCCAATGTGCCATAACACAATTGGTGAAATTTCTGCCACAGGGGGACCCCATGGCAACCCCTGATTTTTGGAGGAAAATACTTCCTTCAAACCACATGAAGTTGTTGGAAAGGACAATTTCAAGAAGGGTTTCAATTATGTATATAACACCTTCTTGTATGTTCCTGGAGCTAAGAAAGTCCCTAATCCATTCCAAACCTAGACTTTGTGGAATGACCGTATACAAATCTCGGACATCAATGGTTAAAAAATGGATGTTCGCGATGGAATGGGATATCGCCAAGCTCTTTAAGAAAACTCCAAGAGCCCCTACATATTTGGTGCTCCTTCTCAATTAAAGGCTTCAAAATGCTGTCTATATACTTAGCACAGCTGTATGTAATGGACCCTCGCCCATCAACAATAGGTCTAAAAGGGGGGGTCCATAATCCTTTTGTGGATCTTCGGTGTGCCAAAAAGTGATGGCGATCTAGGAGCAGGCATTGTTAAAAAGTGGTATACATCGATGTCAATGGAACTCTCAAGGAACAAGTCATCCAATATACCTCTGATTTTTTTATATGCCATGTTGACCTCATTAGTGCTAACTAACTGGTAAACTGTTGTATCTAAATGTTTCATCATGCTATTGATGTAAGTATTGTGATACATGAGAACTAACCCTCCTCCCTTGTCGGGCTTCATAGCTCTTATTTTACAATCCTTCAAAAGCTTGATAAAGTCCAACTCATTTTGGTTAATGTTGTGCCCTCTCATATAGTTGTTAGACCTAAATGTGCTAGCAGATCTAAAATCTATTTCACACATCTTTTCAAAAGCAAGAATATTGGGATGAAGGGGAGGGTTAAAAAGACTGGAAACTCTTAAGTGGTTAGTAACAGTAGAACCTGGCCCCAATAGGGCATTAAGGTTGATTTTCCTAGCAAAAAGCTTGAGGTCAACTATGGTGTTAACCAAATTCATATTCGAATCTGGAACAAAAGTTAAACCTAACGCAAAAAAATCAGTAATTTCTTGTGGGATGGTTAAGTCTGTGTAATTATAAATATGAAAGTCATTCTTGGAGTTGGAATATATTTCTGGGTTTAATGTTCCAGTAAACGCTACTTCCTTCTTTGATTTCTCCTATTCCTCGTACGTTTCTGATTCGAAACAGTCCTTGAATGGTTCATTTGGTTTGACTGGTGAACCTGAAAACCCTGCTGAGAATTATTGTTGAGTGGGTTAATGTTGTTCCCATTGTCTCTTTGATGAGTAGCCCCTTTGGTGTTATTAAAACCATCCTTGTTGGTGTTGTTTCTAATACGGTCACTCCTCCGAGGTATGGATTCAGGTCTCGGGGAAGAATTAGCCTCAAGGGGCGCATTAAGCGCATTGGGGTTGTTTGCTTCGATGTTGTTTCCAGTGTCACAAAGGGCACCCTTAAAGACTGGAGGCAGTGCAGGATATGCTTGCAGACTCTTATATTGTTGAATGTCCCTCGCAATCTTTTTCTTTTTAGCGTTAGTTAACTTTAACATAGTAGCTTCAATGCTATTAAAGATTCTCAGATAGTCATATTTATAGTGAGGGAAGTCAGTGTTAGAGTTAATAGAGTGTTCTAATATTTCAAGATGGCCTTTTAGAACAGTCACTTCCGCTTTATAATAATTAATTAAAGCTTTAATAAATTCATATCCTTGTTTGTTAAACAAGTCTAACAGTTCGTGGTGAAACTCAGACCCCTCAACAAGTCCAACAGGGTACCTCCCCTCCCTAAGCCCTTTAGGTATAATTTGTTTTTTAAGGCATTCATCAAAGTAAGAAATTTCCAACTGTAGCTTTCTACAGCGGAATAACTTTTGATCAAATTCATTGATATGTGTAGTAATATCACTCACCGGTGGCGTTGGCAAAGGTGTAGAATCTGGTGACCAACTGTCATCAAAAAAATTCTCATTGGTCAAAAAGTTCCCAATAGTTGGAGCCATCTCGTACGCAATTCTGTTACCATCACCATTCGAAATATGAGTCTGATGCATCTGGACTTCTCCACCCTGCTCAATTCTAATTAATCCCGGTGAGGTGTTATCACCTGTAACATTATGCATTACAGACTCATTGTGGCCACTGACAGGCAGAAAATTGTTAGGAGCTGATGATTGTTGCAACATAGTGTTTGTTGAAAAAGGTGCAGGTTCTCCAGACCTAGTACCCGCTGGGTTAGGACTAACAATCAGTTTATCCATTTGTTGTGTTAAGTTATCCACATGGCCCAGAAGAATGTTAATCAGGGCCGTCAGGTTACCGACAGCGTTCGACTCCTCGGATACAGTCATAGGAGCATTTCCGCAAGTGTTAGTAGGCTCATCCTGTGAAAATAGAGAGCCTTGTGTAGAAGCTCCTGCTTGGTTCACCATAAAAAACTAACAAACCAAACAATAAACTCTCGACAAACTGCTAAAAATAAAAGAACAGCAAAACAAGCCGGAGCTAAAAACTTTAATGATAAAGTAAGCGCTTTCGGAAACGCCAATACGTTTCCTTCCTCAGACATACAATAATGAAACATTTGGGCGTAAATATATAATGCATTAACTGCCCAATTAAACAATTAATGATATTCTTGTGAATAATTAGTACAAACAAGTTCCCTACCAAAAATTAGTAAACAAGTCATATTAATATAAAAACTCTGTCTAAAAAGTCTATTAAAACTAAAACCAACAACTGGTGTCAGAACCATGGCCTTAAGCTCAATTTCCAAAAATGTGTCATCACCCCCTTTGGGAAAAACCCAGTTCTCATGAATTACCACAACGTTGGTAATCCACTGAATACAGAAGGTGTTATAAGAGATCTGGGAACACAGGTCAAGAGCAACCTCTCTTTTGACTATCACACACACACACACACACACACACACACACACACACACACACACACACACACACACACACACACATCTGCTTTAGGCCTGTGATTCTTTTAGTGAGGTATTTCTTCGGCCTTTCCAGTTGTTGCAGATGTCTTGAAAGGTACATACCAAATGGGGTGTTGTATTCTATAATGGGTCTAATGAGGGATGAGTGCAGTGGGACAATGCTCTCCTTTTTTCTGGATGAAAAGCCCTTAGTGATGAGGTGTGCCACATAGAAGGATTTCCTGACTGTTGTGGCGATGTGGTTATTGAAGGTGAGACCACTGTCCACCTGTGTCCCTAAGTCTCTTGTCTCACTTTCGGTGTTTAGTGTACTGCCACCTATGTGGTAATTCACAGGTACATGTTTTTTCCCAAAGGGGATAACTGTACATTTCTTGGCATTGAGCTTGAGCCTATGGCTCTGGCACCAAGCATCTTTTTCTGTAAGGCCCTTTTGTAGAGTATCCACATCATTTGGGGGTACAATAATGGCTCCCAGTTTGCAGTCATCTGCAAACTTTGTTAGCCAGAGTCCCTTAGTGTTGGCCTGTACTTCAGAGAAGTAGATGCCAAACAAGAGTGGTCCCAGGACTGAACCCTGACGTACTCCACTTGTCACTTGTCTGGAGCTGGATTTGGAGTCAGCTATTTTTACCATGTGGGTTCTGTCAGTAAACCAGTTGGCAACCCATCGAGTGATGTAGGGATTAATGCTCAACTTAGTAAGTCTAGCTATGATTCCAGAGTGGGGGATGGTGTCAAAGGCCTTGGCGAGGTCCAGATAGGCTATGTGGACCACCTTACCCTCGTCCACAGCTCTGGAGACTGATTCAAAGAAGTCAATCAGGTTCAGGAGACAAGATCAGCCCTTCACAAACCCAAACTGGGTGGGGTCCAGTGTTTGAGGGTTGCCAATGTCTTTGTTTATAAGTTCCATGATAATACGTTCCATGACCTTGCAGAACAGGCTCGTCTGACTTATGGGGTGGTATTTCTTGGGATCCAATGTGGATCCCCCCTTGTGCAGTGGGATAAATGTAGCTGTGCACCACTTACCGGGCACAAAGCCTGAGGTGAGGCTATAATTAAACATGACACTTAGGTGAGGTGTCAGTTCATTTTGTAGTTCATGTAGTACACAGCCCAGGATGTCATCTGGTCCCATGGATGCTGTATTCTTAGCTTTGGAGAGTGCATTTTTTACCTGTGTGGCTGTTATTACTGGAATTTGGCAATCTTCTGGTATTGAGATGGGCCGTTTAGGGGCTGAGGAGGGGGTGAAGTTAGCACTGAATTGATCTGCCAGGATATTGGCAATATCCTTGGGATCAGTATATTTAATGCCATTCTGTTGTAGCTCAGAGCAGATCTGAGCATTGCCATTTAGATTCTTGACATAGTTATAGAATGCCTTGTGGTTGTCTTTGGAATCTTTGGCAATTTTATTTTCGTAACTAGCTTTGGAGGATTTTATGAGGGGTCTCAGCTTCTTACTGAGGCTGGTAAAGGAGTTTTTTGCATCCTGGGATTTTCCTCTTTTTCTGCAACAGTTTCTTCCTTTTGTTGTAAAGTTTGTTTATGGCAGGGGACCACCAGATTAGCTTCCTTTTTTGGAGGAGAGCATCTTGGTTCTATTTGGGATGGCATGATTCATGCATGAGTGGATGTGCTCGTACAGTGCCTTAGTGTAGGATTCAACAGTCGAACTTTCAGTTCCCGTCTGCATGGGTGTCATGAAGTTTGTCATGTCTGACTTGAGTAGCATGAAGTTGGCTTTAGAGATGTTTTTTATGGAGGTTGCCTTACTGGGGGGTGGGGGTTGGGGTAGAATGTGGATGCTAAGGGTGATTAGCTTATGGTCAGACCTGACCAACGAGTGGGTGACCGTAGGTGTGGATCATCAATTTCCCACATTGGTAATGACCAGGTCTAGGATATTGGAGCCCCTGGTGGGAGTGTGGATTAGTTGATCCAGGGCATTCGATTTATGAATTCCAAGAACCGGTGGACAAAGGTGTTGGTACACGAGTAGTTTTCCCAGTTAATAGCAGGGTAGTTGAAATCACCCAGCTTTAAGCTGTTTGGTTGTATCTTAATATTTTCCAGTATGTTTAGAAAGGTGTAGTGAGAATCTTGGGGCATGGTGGGGGATCTGTAGCAAGTTTCAATTTGTATTGCATTCTTACCTAGTGAATATCCTTTAGTGTTTTGCCCCTGGTTTGGTGGCTGAAAAGTGTGGTAAGAGTTGTAGCCTGGTATTGCAGGGTTGCTCTCTAGAGCCTTGAACCAGGTCTCAGTTACTACATAGATATCGATGTTCTCCATTTTTACGAGTGCCTCAATGTAGGGCTTTTTAAAGTTTAGACTTCTAGCATTGAGTAGCATTACTTTCAGAATTTGCATGCTTGTACCTGTTATGGTTGTGGTTTTGTCCTTTGAACTTTGCCTAAAAAAAGCACTATAGGGGTGGCAAGAGCCTTAGCCAGTAACCTGAATCCCAGGGGCGACAGGTGCAGATTATCTCTGGCAAAACATCGTGGTCTGTCGATCATGTCGTCCCAGGTAAACAGATACTGGATCCCCTTTGAATGACACCAGATGCTTAGTCAAATGTTGAAATCAATCATTTTGTCCTTATATTGTGGTATCATTCTGGGCGTAGGCAGGATGCTACTCAGGGCTAGGGTCATACCTGCCTGGGCCACATGATCTGAGAGCCCTTCCAAGTCTCTTTTCATGTAGTCTTGGGAGGCACATCTCAAGTCATTCACTCCAACATGGACAATGACAGAGTTGTATTTGTACTTGTTGTGGAGTGACTTGAGTGCATGCGTTATGTGTCAGATCCTAGCACCCGTCAGGCAGCTGACTGTAATTTTCTCCTTGTTCAGCCTGGTGAGTGGGACATCAGTGTGCCTGACTATAGAGTAATCTATGATTAAAATGTTAGGTACGTTGTCTTGCCTTAGGGGCTATTGCTAGGTGGCACACTGGTGTTGTGAGCTATGTGACACTTTGGTTGTGATTGGTATTTGTTTGCGTTTCAGCTTCTGAGGTCCTTGTTGCTTGGGCAGGGTACAGTTAAGGCCCTCCGCATATGTGGATTTAATGTTGCTATGTGTGGGTGTTGGTGGTGTGGGTTTAGAAGGGCTATGTGTTGCTTGAGGTGTAGTGCGGGTGTTAACCTTCTCCTCTTGACTGTCTAGCACAATCTTGGGTGAGAGAGCTTTGCTTCCAGTTTGGCTATGTAAGTGCATCTCTCACAGGTTGTAGTGCTGAGTGGTAGGAGGAGACGGTTGTCTGTGTACATGAGGCAATTGCTGCATTGCCCCAGTATGCCCAGATTCACCAGGTGGACAGGAGAAATCACCGGAAGCTGACCCTTGGACATACCTGGTTTAGTGCTTTTTTTGTAAAGTACAGGAGCTGTTTTCATTTGCCTTAGCAAGGTATTTTGCAATTATAGGCTGTTTAGTGCCTACATTTAATTTCTCATTATTAACAAAGAGAGTTGAGTGCTTGTATCAGTTTAAGGCTTCCTAGTCCTTTCCAGCAGGTATTAGAGCAAGTGTTAGTCACAGGGATGCTTAAAGGTAAGATGAAAAAAATGGTTTATCCTAAACACTGCAGTGTGCACTAGATATGTTAGATGTGAAAATAGATAACTTAAGTTTTATCTGTCTAAAAAGTTGCTTTAGTGGAGAGTCACTATTTTTAAAACAGCAAGATAGATTGAAAGGGGGTGGTCACTTTTGTATTCTGGTACTATAGAATACAGTAGGATGGCCAATAAATTGAAATAGTTGAAGGGGAGTGATTTCACAAAATGATAATTTTGTGATTATTCACACAAGTGAGTGAAAGCAGAGAGGAAATGAGATATATGGTCGAATTAACATAAGAGGCAGTCAACAAGAAAGACAGTGGTATTTAAGAACACAACAGTAAGTGGCTGGGAGGATGGGGAAACAATTTCTGCCTGACTCACAAGAGACAGAGCTGTGGTCTCTTCTGAAGTTTTAATATGCAGTTAAAAGCAGAATAAAAGTAAAACACAGGGTAAAGAAAACAAATGACAGTATTCAAAATATAAAAAGGCAATAAAGTAATACAAAATACAACAAATAAAAAGCAATCCAACCTTTTCTTCACAGCAACGTGTAGCAGAGTCTGGGTGAGCCTTTCTAGTAAAGCTCTGAAATGTTTTATTTTACCCCTTACATAGAAGGATTAGTTCCTAGCTTCACCCCCTCAGTTCACAAATGATTAACCTTAAGTGACCTCTTCTGTCTTATGTATGAGTCCTTAATTGATTAGTTCTAACTTCTGCCTGACTCACAGGAGACAGAGCTGTGGTCTTTTTTGAAAAGCTGTGGTGGTGGTGCTGAGGTAGCATTGTCGCCTCACAGTAAGACGTTGTCCCGTTTGATTCTCAGCTAAAGCGTCTTCTGTGTGGAGATATTTGTGAATGGGCGTACCTTCATTGAAGGTTGTGCATCAGAGCTGGCAACTCGGCATGTAAAAATCTACAGCCAATCATTAGCAGACCGGAGTTCCGCTGTGGCGACCCCTAACTGGGAAAAGCCGAAAGATACAACAATATGCAGTTAAAAGTAGAATACAAGTAAAACACGAGGTAAAGAAAACAAATCACAGTATTCAAAATATAAAAAGGCAATAAAGTAATACAGAATACAACAAATAAAAAGCAAACCAACCTTTCCTTCACAGCAAAGTGTAGCAGAGTCTGGGTGAGCCTTTCTAGTAAAGCTGTGAAATGTTTTATTTTATCCCTTAAATAGAAGGTTTAGTTCCTAGCTCCACCCCCTCAGTTCACAAATGATTAACCTGAAGTGACCTCTTCCATCGTATGTATGAGTCTCTAATTGATCCGTTCTAATTTCTGCCTGACTCACAAGAGACAGAGCTGTGGTCTCTTTTGAAGTTTTAATATATAGCTAAAAGTAGAATACAAGTAAAACACAGGTAAAGAAAACAAATCACAGTATTCAAAATATAAAAAGGCAATAAAGTAATAAAAATACAACAAATAAAATTCAAACTAACCTTTCCTTCACAGCAAAGTGTAGCAGAGTCTGGGTGAGCCTTTCTAGTAAAGCTCTGAAATGTTTTATTTTACCCATTAAATAGAAGGTTTAGTTCCTAGCTTCACCCCCTCAGTTCACAAATGATTAACCTTAAGTGACCTCTTCTGTCTTATGTAAGAGTCCTTAATTGATCAGTTTTAATTTCTTCCTGACTTACAAGAGACAAAACTGTGGTTTCTTTTGAAGTTTTAATATGCAGTTAAAAGCAGAATACAAGTAAAACACAAAGTAAAGAAAACAAATCACAGTATTCAAGTTTCTCATGTGAGGAGAACTACCACAGTAGGGTTAGTCACCCAGAGGTGTAAACAGTGGCTTTAGATGATTGCCACTGCTGAAGTGACACCCCAACTCCATGTGCAAAAAATGGGAAAAAGCGGTTGTGGATGGATGCATGGTTGGATGGATGGATGTGCAAGCTGTAAGGTGAGAGTTGCATGGTGATACAGTGGGACTGTATGAAAGATGGACTACATAGATGGTGGTTATTATATCAAAGAAAGGATTATTAGAGAAGATGGAAATGCTAGAAGAGTTTGAGGATGGAAGATCTATATCTGGGCCAAATAATTTTACTCCAGATATCTCTAGGAGTGTTTTCAGAATATAGTTAAGATGGGGGTGAAAAAGAGAAAAGGAGACTACTGAGGGAAGTTTAATGTAATGCTGGAAACAAAACTGGACAGACTGCATGGGAAGAAGGACTATAGCAGAAATGGCAAACAGGACTGACTACAGGTATAATAGAATGTGAGTTAAGAAAAATTGGTCTAATACACCTGATCAAAACACACATGCTCAAAAACAGTTCCTCAGCTGAAATTACACAAATCTACAACTCAGGTATTCAGAATACCCTCACTACTTAAATATCTGTGTGTTAAGTGCAGCCATTGTACATCAAAACAAACTTTTTTTGGAATTGCTGATGTGTGGACATGACATAATGAACAAGGAGATTGTCTTGGTCCTTAAAGGGTGTGTGGTTGGAGAAAAAGGGTGATGCAGATAGTGAAAATCCAGGGATATGAGAAACTATTTAAGAAGGATGCTTGACAAATAGTTAGATTAAATTATCTAAGTTGAGGGAGTTGGGGAAAGGGAGTATGGGATGGAATAAAATCAAAATGGAGGAAATTAGTGATGATTAGGTACGGGATGCTGAAGAAGAAAAAAGCTAGAATAACATGTTAGACATGGGAGTTAAAAAGATGACAAAGAATATGGAAGGAAATGAAAAATGGGAGGAAAATGTGTAAGGGAAGTTAAAGAGAACAAAAGCCTTTACTAGACAGGAGATTGCAGAGAAAATGGAAGTGACAGAGAAGAGGAAGAATGATATATGATGGCTGCAGACAAAAGTGGAGATTGCATTTCTAGTTTGGAGATTAAAAGAATAAAAGCCAGGGATGCAACAAGGAGGAGAATGTGTAGGAAGAAGGAGATAACAGATATTTTTCCAGCATAATATGAACATTTATATAAAGACAAAACAAAGAGAGAGGAGAATAAAATAAAATAGTTCTGGAAGTGGAATCTCTCAAAACTGGGAAAGACAGTTTGAAGACAGAATACATGGCAACGACACAGGGAAAAAATGATAAATTACTTCAGTTGAAGGAAAGTGACTGGAAAAGATGGATTGTCCATTTTTCCAGATAATAAGGAAAGAGTTATTAGGCCTCTAAGGGACATCTCTGAATAAACTCTGAAAGGGAAGGATTGTTATAGTGAATTAAAGTGATTACTACTATATGAAATATGAGGAAGTATCTGAAATATAATCATCAGTAATAAGAAAAGTAAACATTAATTAAGTGAAGTGATACCAATGTGTTACCCAAGAAGCCTGACTCAACACACAGTCCCTTTTCAGGGGTGACCTGGGAGCAATTCCTGGTTAAGTGACACTGTGAGCAAATGAGGGCTAAGGAAATCAAACTGTACCACAGGAACTAAAGTTCCCATCCATAATCATATAAACCAGGCACAAAGACCAGGAACAGTTAATGCATTCTTTTGGAACAATGAAACATTGAATAAGAGTGAACAAGAAAAAATGCTAGAACACATTAAGCTCTTAAGACTGAAGTCTGCCAGTCTATCTCAAAGTTACATCTATTAATACATCACCAAGGTACATTGTAATAGGTGAACACATAATTTTTATAGATATATGCAAGAATAAAAAAGGAAATAAGGTGTGCAGGGTCGGCTTTGCATCAATTGATGACCTTGGCAAAAGGGCTCCACACTCCCTCCACAGATAAGTGCATATGACCTGTTGCCCTCTATCCTGACTGACCCACACCATCCTAAATTAACGTTCACAGTTTGTCTTACTCTTCAGTTTTTTTCCTGCATTTACTTATTTATTCAGCACATTTTAAGTAGGCAAGATTGCTCTGTAATAAGTATGCTGAAAATAACTGCATTGAAGCTTGGGGTCTGCAAGTTACAGAAGCATTGGGTGTTCTAGATGCCCCAAGGTGCTTTTACAATTTTTATAAACAACCTTTCCATTGAATAAATGAAAAAAAAATCATGATTAAGGGAAGAAATCCAGCCTTGTTCTTCAGTTTTGGCTTTGCTTGACTCCTTTCAACACATCCTAACTAACCAGGTCTACACTGTAATAACTAAACTAAGCTAGGGTTCTAGGTGCTGCCAGGTGCAAGAAGCCATGGGGCTATACATGATCTGAGGTGCATTTTAGAGCTTTTTTCCAACTCTGATTCAGTGATGGCCTGAACAAAACTCATACATAAGGGAAAAATTCAATATTACTTTTTTATTTCAAGGACCAAATGATTTTTATTCAAGGATTAATGCTCATTTAACCAAACAGCACTGCACGATAAACATAGAAGACAAATACTTATGAAGATACATAAATCATATCTGGGAAAAGTACCTGCCTCCCTATACTACCTTAAGAAAGTTAGTCACTTTTGACATTTTAATGAAAATTGAGGGACAGATGGCCCTAATCTTTTATTTTATGTTGCTGCTTTTATATGTATACGCAGCATGCCTCCTCACTCCTACTTGCTAAAAATAACCACTTTCTGTGTAACCCTCTAATGTCATACTTGGACAAAACTTAAAAAAACAAAGAACATATTTACTGTCAGACATATATAAACAGAATTGTTCTTTACTCTCTGCAAAAAGATAGCCACATGTATATGTCTCTGATGATTGATTGTGAAGAAAATGAAAAAAAAACTAATTGCAATAGTGTTTCTAACTTATGTTTAGACAGTATGCTGCTTGTGTACAAGCTTAATAACCCTCTATAGACTCCTCTAAAGTTTGTAAGGAAAGTTAAAGAAATAATGGTCACACTGTCCGCAGCCCAAGACAAAATAGTGATCTCAGAGGTTTGGGAGGAAAGATAAAGAAGTATTAGATTAGGTGGAGTTCAGGACAGGGGTCACTACTGAGTCCATGTCAAAATCCACTTATATAGCCTTAGTGTGTGCCCTTGCCTCTGAAACTCTGAAACTCTGTGCATTCTGTGATGCATTTTTATCACTTTTTTTTTTTTTGAGAAATGACTGTAAACTGAACAAGTGACATGAGGTTCAATTACTCTCATCCAGTCAATCCCCACCGAACTGTTATAGCCACATCTATGTACAACTCAGATTTCATATAATAAAGGAAGATAACCGTGTAATGCATTTCACCTTTGTTCCGAACAGCTGCCACACATTAAAATATCCCAAGCTACCTACACAAATCACATTATTCCTCCAAAGCCAGAATGATAAACAAACAACGGTAGGCAGGTAGTTATTTTCCTCTACAAACAGCCCCAGTAATTATACCTACATTGTCTATGCATATCAGGTGTCAGGTTAAGTAGTGCATATTACTTTTCATAAATGTGCACTAGTTCTGCAAAGCTAGGTAGCAGTGACTGCTTAAAACTGAGCAAATTATAAGAGCATCAAGTTAATTTCATCCAGCCAACCACAGCCTTGTAGCTCAGAACCTCTTAACTCCAAAATAAAGGACAAATACAAAACTATTCAGGTCACTTTTTTAAAATATTAGTACTACTACTGCAGAGTAGACAGAATAAGGCAATGTGAAACAGCATACATTTTATGAAGCAAAAAAGTCGATCCCTAGGATTTCATAAAATCCATGTAGGCACCATGTAGAGCCTACAAGGAATATATCCATGTACACAGCCATGGTTCCTCCTCGGCAGTGCGCCATGCATATTAATGAGGGTGCGCTACCGAGGGAGAGCCAAGGGACATGGATATTGAATCAGTGTAGGGAGAGGTGTAGCGGATAACTATAGCTGAATATGAGTTTGAGGCTCCCTGCAATGCTCCCTGCCACTGTTGTAATGTTGTGAAGTGTGTCAAATGTTTAATATGTCTTTTTTTGATGTTTTATGTTTTTTTTTAATTTTTTTAACTGCATGTTTGCATGACGCAGTGCAGAGTACAGCAATGCCAAGCCATGCTCACATATAGACAGCTGACACCTGCCAGACATCTAAAAATAGAAACTGGATGTAATTAATTATCATAATTAAATTTAATTTGTTTTTAATTGATCTTTGCGTGGCACGGTGTGGAGCGCAGCAGAGCCGAGCAGAGCTTATACATGCATTTCCAACACCTGCCTAACATCTAAAAATAGAAACTGGATGTATTTAATTATTTATTTACACGTTTGTTTATATGTGTTTATGCATGCTTGCATGATGCGGCGCAGCAAGGCTTGGTGCTCAGCAATGCTAACAGGTAGCTCAGTACTATATGTGATGGTAAACTAGTTTTTGTAACATCCAAGTAGCTAAATAGATAGAGTTGCCAGCTATATGCTAGTAGATCCTGGGTTCAAATCCATAACAGGTAAAGCATGTCTGTGATTTAATGTATTATTTTCGTATAATTTAGTAAGAAAATTATAAAATATGACACTGCTGTGCTCTGCTGAGCTCTGTTACCGCTACTCAAGCATGCTTAAACATGATAATGGCTGCCAATATTTGCGTGGTGCTAAGCTTCACTAAAACCATGATTCTGTGAGTTTTCAGGTGCTCAGCTCTGCTTAGCTGATTTGAGTGCTGCTAAGTAAAGCAGCACTTTTTTTAATGTTGCTCAATGATGTGTAAGGGTTGGAAAACAGCCTATATTAAACCCAATAGGCAGGAATTCTGCAGCAGTCACTGAAGTTCAATCAACTGTCAGTATGGCTGGTTGTGTTGGCAAAGGTATACGCTTTCAGGTGCAGAAGTAGGGCATTCAAGAGTCCAGGGTCATGGGTGGGCTTCTTGTTAAAGACCATGAACCCCAAATGATGCAGGACAGATTCCAGGGCTTGGAGTGTTGCTGGTATCCCCTGCACAAGTGAGCAGTGTCATCACCATTATGATGACCTGAAATGAGAAAGTGGGAAACCCTGGACACCTGGGTCCAGGAAGCTCGAGATGGGAATATCCCACAAGTATGTAAGTACCTCTTTCTCTGTCTTACCAATATGCAAGCTGAATGTCTGCAAAACTCTATGCATAATGGTGTGCTTCTCTCCCAGCAGCTGCGGCTGAGAGGGCTCACAATATTGAGTCCCATGCTAGGTGCCTGGCCAGGTTACACCATGACCGTGGTAAGCACAGATTTAGTATGCCAACTGTGGTGCAATAAGCAAGAAAGAGTGACGCATTTACTGCAATAAGGTATACACAAGAAAAACTGTAGTGCAATAAATGGGCAATTAGAGCTGTAGAGCTGTAATGCAATAAAGGAACAATAAGAACTGTAGCTCAAGAAAACAATAACAATACCAATAACAGTAAGGAAAATGCTGTTCAGCAGGATTGTGTTGTTAAAACCATTGCAGTAAAGCTGTATGCATTGATTGTCTATGGTAAGGTTGCTGCAATCAAATGTAGCACTGTATTAGCTGTAGCCTGCAAATCTAATGGACTGCAAACTGTATTGCCTAACTCATAGTACTGTCCAAGGCTGTCTCCAGGCCAATATCGGTCATATAATGCTCTCTCTTCTTCAGACATCATTTAATAAAGGTATGTGGGTGAGGTAGCCCAGTCCATGGGCAGATATTGTGTGTGGACTTCACAGATATTTCAAACCAATAACAATAAAATGTGTTCACTAGCATTGTTGATTCTAAAATAAAGCTTTTTTAATATATGCAGTATGGCTGTATTCCATGCATGTGTGTTCTACTGTCACTGTACTCTAGTATAACACTGTAATAGAACTAGAATGCCAGAGGAATGTCCTGTAACTTGGATTGCTCAAGTCATAGTACACTTCCAGGTGACCTCCAGGCAAGTTTCAGTTACTGAATAGTCAGCAGTGACTCAGTGGCTCAGTCTGTTAAATGCTTTGTATATAGTACATTTTGCCAAACACAGCCCTGGGTTCGAATCCAGTGGTATGTAACACTAAATTTTCAATATCATTCACATAATGCTTACATTTTCTCTCTCACCATGAGTACAATAAATATATAGATGAGGTAGTCCATATTATGAGCAGATATTGTGTTTAGATTTCACAGAATGTTAACATCAATACCAAGAATGTGTTCATCGGCATTGGAGATTCATAAATAAATCTGTGTAATTCTAGTATGGCTGTATCCCTTGCATGTCTGTACTAGGGTGTTGCAGTCAATTACTACATTATTTGCAGATGTCCCCTCCAGACACAGACATTAGGTTCTACTCCCATGCCTGCCAAGTAAGGCATGACGGCTGTCTAGTTTACTTACTGTACACAAACATGCCTCTCAAGTGTCATGATTTCTCATAATGTAATTAAAACTGCCTAATCCATCTGTCACATGATTAGCAGAAAAAATTATTGCATGGAATGCAATGTATTACCAAATGCATTTAGAGGACCCCATGGGTAGTTATGTAAGTCCACATTATGTGAAACTGTTTTGTGTAGTGGTGTACCTGAATTTGTTATTGCTTGGCCCATACTGACCCATGCTAACAGCTTGAGAGGTATGTACATGCCACTTCAGCTATAGGAGAATTGTAGTCACTGTACTCAAAACTGATACTACACACCTGTAGTGAATTTATTATCAGTGTTTTCAGGGATATAATATGTAGTGTAAGTAATGGAATGTTTTCTCTCCCCGCCCCATCTCTTATCTTCATTTATGTATTATTATTTATTATTATGATTTAATATTAACACATTTTGTTAAACTAACTATATTTTGGAAAAATGTGGTTGTTTGTTGTTATGTTTTATTATAATTTAATAATAACATTTTGGTCAAAGCCATCGGGAATTTGTCAGCACTTATTGGTGTGCTGACTGAACAAGTTATCGGTCTTGGTAGGAGAATGAACGCCTCCCCAACAACCTTTGGACACCAGGGAGAAGGAGGCATGTCTTTGTCGTTGGACTCAACGGCAAGTATTTCCCCAGGGCAGCGGAGTCCCAACAGCAGAAGTCAGCATTCAGAAAACGCCAAGAACAGTGGATTATACAACAGACAAACTTGGTGAAGGTTCCCGAGTCATAACAGCTCAACACAATTGGGTTTTGACTTATTGGATTGAATAAACAAAGGTGGACAGGGTGACTTTGATTTTTCTACATCGCCTGTTGTGCAAGGTACTGTAGATCAAAAGTTAAAAAAAATTTCAGAGCATGACATTTTAAAACTGAAGAAACTGCAAGTTGAAAGCCAATATTTACGGGAATGTTTGAAGCGTGAACAAATTCCCAAGGGCCTTAGGTGTTGGAAGTTCCCTAATGGCCTAGTCAAAGACTCGGACACGCACAAAGATTTACTCAATTTGTTTAACAGACATGGTTGTGAACTCTTAGAGTTATTATTGAAGGACAATGAGAAAAAGTTTAATATGTTAAAAGAAACTGTTAGTAGACTGGATGAGGATATTAAGCATGATTTGTGTTTTACTATGAAAACCAATGAATATAAAGCCATTTTGTTAACACTGATAAGATTATATCCAGTATAAAAGATAAAAAAAGTAAGAAACTGGAAAGAGATAGGAAACAATATGAGTCAGGTCAGGCTTACCCCTTGCCAAAAAATAGTCGTGTTAATAATCCTGCAATGGGTGATATATTTGAGGAAGATTCCTTTTATGAGGGAGAAGATGTATTGGACAGGCATGGTTTTCACGATACTCATGTTAATGGGAATGAAGGTAATTATGATAATGTCCCTTTAGGGGTACCCCCCAGGAGATCCGAAAGGATCAGGAACCAACAGAACAATTTCAACAGCAATCAATCTGGCTCCAGGAATTCCTGAAATGGACAGGGACGAGGGAGAGGGACATATGGGACAAGGGGGGGGGGGCAGAGGGAACAATGGCAATTGGTAGAGCAACACAGTGTTATTTCTGATATGAATTTGGGTAACTGTGAGATTGTCCTTAACCAACATAAGGACTTTAAAATCTTTAATTTAAGTAGTGCCCAAGTGACCAAAGAATGGGCTAATTTATTTCAAAGAGGTCTTAATTTCATACCAACAAAAAAGGCCAATGTAGAAAAAACACTAGTGGATTTTGTGATTTATGTCAGGAAACTTGATTTAAATGGAATTTTGGATAATAACTGTATTGAACAGTATAATATACAATGTAGAAAAACTAGTGTCTATAACCCACCCCTACACCCCTCCCAACAGTTGTTTGACATGATGTGTACTAACGACATAAGAAATATATGTAAGAAGAACAAACATACTATAGAGACTAGTAATTTAACTGTAGCAGAGAGCAATTTATTATTAAGTATATGCAATGACAAGTCTATTCGGGTTATGAAGCCGGATAAAGGGGGAGGATTGGTGGTGATGGACCAGCAAAGATATGTGGATAGTATGTTGTGTCATTTATATGGTGACATTATGAACAAGTGTCAATCAATGAGCTAAACATAGCTTATAGGAAAATTGATATCACCTTGCATGAACTACTGATAAATGACCAGATACAAAAAAATTAGTATGAATTTATGACTCAAACTAATCCAAGGATCCCTACGATTTTTGGGATCCCAAAGATCCACAAAGACACCACCAACCCTCCCTTAAGACCAATTGTTGATGCAAAAGCATGTAAGACCTTAACGATAGCCAAATGTTTGAATTATCATCTAAAAATGTTTGATTTTGTGTAAGAATACCCAATATTGACATAACCGAATACTTACATTTAGGAACTTAATGGAGTGGGTCCTAGAAAATATTTCATTCTGTTTGAAGGTCAGCTTTTCAGACAAACCGCTGGTGCTGCCATGGGGGCAGTTTGTGCCCCCATGTTTGCTAATATAGTGCTTACATAATGGGAGGTTACAAAGGTCTTTGTTACAGAACAATACAAGTTATGTCAATTTTATGGCAGATACCTAGATGACATCCATATTTTGTGGGGAGGGGGTCATGATCAGTTGCAGGAATTTTTCAACTATTTGAATATTAGTACCAGTTTCTTACAATTTGCCATGGAAACTAATAGTGACTATATTAACTATTTGGACATTCGGATTGATAAAAATAAGCAGATGAAGAAATTTACTTCAACTATTTACAGGAAACCCACTTACTCGAACACATTATTACACTTTGATAGCTGTCATCCCCATATACCAAAAAAAGTCTCTTGTCAAGGAACAGGGGGTTAACTTAGCTAGGATGATAAGTGAGACTGATATGTTTTATCATGAAAGAGATGTGTTATGTAATATGTTGAGTAAAAGAGGGTATCCATATGAACTTTTAGAACCAATCCTACAAGAAGTCACTGAGAAAAGGGAAAAAGGACATTTTTTTCCACTTTTGGGTTTAGGTGTGGGCATGGATCCACAACCGAACCAGAAAATATTAATACTATTACAAGTAGTACCACAAGGGATAATCAGTGTTCTTTTGGGAGGGCATGGATTTTGACGTATACCCCCCAGTTCTCTGACCTAAGAGATATATTGTATAAAAATTGTTTTTTACTGAAGTATGATGAAAAAGAAATGTGGCTACTGCTCTCAATGTAAGTTTATATTAGAGGGAGATTATGTTGAAATACCTTTCTATGGGGTAGTGCGATCTTGGCACAAGAGCAATTGTGGTACCAAAAATGTTGTTTATTTAGCCCTGTGCCAGGTTTGTGAATGATATTATGTGGGGAAAACTAAAAATGCTTTCAAGACACTCATCTACCAGCACATTTATGATATAGGGAGAGGTAATAATAAAAATGCTTAGGCAAAACCCCTCATTCAGTTTCTTGAACATAATTTTAAATTCCATGTATTTGAACATGTAGTTTTGGATGAGAGAGGGGGACCCAGTGACACCTTTTTAGAGTATAAAGAAATGATGTGGCAATTGAGGGTCAATGCGGTGAACCCCACAGGTTTAAATGAAGTTATATCATTAGTTAGTTTCTTAAAACTCAAATCAGAGTTTTATTTTTAAATTTATGTTAGATATTTTAGGGTTATTATATCATAGTTTTATCATATATTTAGGATATAATAGATGTTTTTATATATATATGAATATGTGTGTTTCACAATAGAAGCATAGGAAGTTGTGTTACATGATATATTGTTTTACATGTGTATATTTTAGTTATGAGTACTGGCACTTTAAAAACTAATGGCATTTTTTTACTGCATTTATTCTGAAGACGTCATAGTTCACAACTGATGAAAGCGCTAAATAAATTGTTGATTCCAGCTCGTGGTGATCCTGTGCCTTTGTGTATTTTTCGTTCTTGGAGTTTGGCAGTTTTTATTTTGTTAAACTAACTATATTTTGGAAAATGTGGTTGATTATTGTTATGTTTTATTATGATTTAATAATGACATATTTTGTTTAACTATATTTTGGAAAATGTGGTTGATTATTGTGATGTATTATTATGATGCAATATTAACATACATGATTAACTGTTTTATTGGCCTTATAGTTTACATCATACTGGCATGCTGTTACCATATTGATTGTTATGTTACTTAATGTTGTGTTACACATAATATACATCATATGTATTTGGATGAATAAATATGATGTTTGACTCTTTTAATACTAAGAATCATTGGGTTATTACTAACTGTAACTTATTGCTATACCTCATTTACCACAGAACATCAAAGTAAGCTGATTCCGGCTGATCCCCCTTCCTTGCCTCAACTGGGCATGGCACTAGGCCCATCATGTCTGAGACCCAGACTGGTATTGCCCCCTCTGCTGCCCCTGTACTACCTGCAGTGTCAGGTAGTATTGCCTCACGGGATGGGGTGGGCACCCATTTGGGAGTGGTGGTGGAGGAGGAGTTGTCACATGGGCAGAGCTGCTGGTCTTGGTGCACAGGTTAGTCCACTGTGGCTATGACCACCAATCTGCACCAGATTGAGGGCATGCTGGCCAACCTGGTGGGGCAGATTCTCCCTGGTGCCCAGCCTCCAACACAGCCACCCTCAGGGCAGGGATAGAGCAGTGCCAACAGTCCCATGGGTGGGGACGTGAGTCAGGCTGCTGCCGTCTGGAGGCACGTGGGACTTGGATTCCACAACACCCTCCCTATTTAAGGTGTACACCCCCTCATGAATCACACACCACCCCTGTCTGCTGTCTTATCTGTTTGCAAATGCATCCTCACCTACCAAATTTACCTCTCCTACACATACCTATGTCCCTTCCCCAACATTCCACTCTCACCTTAAAAAAATAAAAAATGGGCACCTGTCCCCCCAAAAAATATTGTCGCATACGTAGCTCTCCATTTCACACAAGTGTCCACTGGACAAACGTAATTCCGTCCAATTGGCTTGGCAAAGCAGTTATGTTGTGCTTACCACTATGTCTGGGGTGGAGAGTTCAAACTCATGCACAAATTCTGTCAAAGTGCATGGTTGTTGCTGTACAAGAAATGGATAGCTATGTTTTTTTTCCTACACCTGCACTGCACATCCCTACCTGTCTTTCACTATGTTCCCCCCTGCTTGCCCTTATTTCACCACTTTCCTCTCTGCCCTTTTTTCTTTTCTTTATATTTTTAGTGCAGCACTGCACAACACATTGAGCTATAATGTCTGTATGTGCTTATCGCATTCTAAGACACATGTACAAAATAAACCTCTGACATGTATCAAACCCAAGTCCATCACACCTATGGCACTCCATCACACCTATGGCACACTGCATTAACCACCACGCCATACAACTCTTTATTAACACAGGTGGTTTAAACAAAACATAAGTAATTGCCAGTTGCAGTTATTAGGCGTGTTTCAGTGGAGCTGCACACCGTGCAGTGCAAACTGAAATAAAAAGTAATGGAAAAAATGGGAGTGTACCTTGGACTCTGGAGCAATAGTATACCGCTAGACAGCCAAAGACATAATATTGGATGTAAGTAAGGCCTGTGATAGCAGGTAAATGTGTTCTTTTATCAGCAACATGAAGAAAGGCACCTGTTAAGGCATTGATGACAAAGTACATGTACAATTGGGACCCTAGTGCAGAAATGCAGCCATATAAAACAAAGCACATACTGATGGATGTAGAAAATGTTTGTCACAGCCTGTATTTGTGCACAAATATCTTGCAAATAGACCTGCTGTAGCACTGATTCAGTAGCCAAGTTTGTTAAATGCCTTGCATGCAGTACATTTTGCCATGCACAGTCCTGGGTTCAAATCCAGTGTTGTGTTGCATTTCAATTACATTATTCTGAAGACAGCAAGTAATGACTTACTCATGCAGTCTTTATCCACACAAAGCATTGAAAATTAAATAACTGCTTCTCAGAGCTGGAAATGACAGACCTGCAGGTAGGGAACACACATCACATATCCATATAGCATAACTATATGTCGCCTAGTACTCTTAGTGACAAAGTTGCCTAACGTACGTAACATAAATACATGCCTTAATTGGAGTGTAAAGGGTACCTTCACCCTGGCTCTGTCTCTACAACAAGGCTGACAAATCTGACACAAATACACCTACAGCTTGTTGTCCAAAGTGTTCACACCCTCTGCCTATGTCTATTACCTGCAGCAACATCTGCAGCCTGTGATACACACAGCTCTATGGAAAGGTTTCTGCTACAGACCTACCCTCTGCAGTGATATAGTATCCATACCCCAGTAATGCCCATCTCAACAGCTAACAAAGGGGCCCTGGTATACATGAAGGCCTTATATATTGCACACTGGTTGCATGTCATTGGCTAATGGTAGTGCAATTAGCTGTTTAGGTTGCAATTATCATACCAGAGCCACGGATTGGTTTAGAGGCAATTACCTGCTAATGAGAAGCATTTTAAAAATGCAAGCAGCTGGCTATGGGGAAACATTCTGTATGAGACTTTCTCACACACAGCATGCCTTTACAAAACTTTACCAGATACACATTTCGATAGAGGAGTACTCCACCAGGTATGTAACTGTTTTTTCTGTATAACAGGATGCAGATGGGAGGATGGAGGTATTGGGAATAGGGATTACAGCAGTAAGTCTGTCTTAGACCTATGGTAATGATGTGTCATTGCAGATGGGAGGATGGAGGTATGGGGAATAGGGATTAGAGCAGTAAGTCTGTCTTAGACCTATGGTAATGATGTGTCATTGCAGATGGGAGGATGGAGGTATGGGGAATAGGGATTACAGCAGTAAGTCTGTCTTAGACCTATGGTAATGATGTGTCATTGCAGATGGGAGGATGGAGGTATGGGGAATAGGGATTACAGCAGTAAGTCTGTCTTAGACCTATGGTAATGATCTGTCATTGCAGATGGGAGGATGGAGGTATGGGGAATAAGGATTACAGCAGTAAGCCTGTCTTAGACCTGTGGTAATAATGTGTCATTGCAGATGGGAGGATGGAGGTATGGGGAATAAGGATTACAGCAGTAAGCCTGTCTTAGACCTGTGGTAATGACATCTCATTGATATCCTGCTGTCTTACACATACAGGGGACGTACAATATATCAGGGTTGCATTGTCTTTTGTTATTGTGGCACACCGGTGTTGTTAGACTGTCCCTATTTAGTGGTTGTAATAGCACACTGCTATTTGTTTGGCACTGGTCTTATGACATATTATTGGGTGGCTGGTCTTAGGGGATACACCACAGTGGACTGGAGTGTTGAGTGTATGATCATACAGCAGAATCTCTCATGGCACACAGGGAAATATCTCAGTAATGTTACTATCTCAGTTGTATACACACATAGTATGTTACACTGTGGGGTATGACATGTGTGAGCAAGCAGTGGATAGTGCTGGCCATTTTGTTCTTGCTGTATCTGTACATAGGAGACATCCATGTATCTGATCCTGTAATTTGTTTTCCTTTTGGTGTCTTTCAGGACTAATGTATCAATGCCATGCCCCCTTCTCAGATGCGGAGAATGAACTAATACTTCAAGGACTATGGTAGCATCATCACATCTTCCTATCCAGAGAAGGCATAACAGGAAACAGCAGGCTGCATTGCAGGCAGACCTTGTCCAGGGGAGGATGAATGCCCATGGCCACCAAGACAGGACATAGCAGCAGGTCCAACACCATGCAACAGACAAGATCAATACTGCAAAATGAAGGGCAGCAGATGTAGCCAGGAATCGTGCCATCACTGGTGAACGGCCTGCAATGGGACAACCACTCATAGCCATTGAGGAATTCCTGGTGAACCTAGGCACACATGACAGCTCCCAGGTATCCATCACACCATACACCATGGAAGTGAGTGCCACAGCGTCCACAGCAGAGGAGCATGCAGGTAAGCTTACTGTGATCACTATTGTGCTACTATAGCAATCATTCTGCCAGGCTGTATATACCTTTACGTGGGTATCAGGTCTATGTGCTCTGGGGGAGGGTTTAAGCTCAGTTGTACACTCATACTCAGAATGTCACAAATACATCAAGTAACACAGTAGTTACTGTACATGCAAGCTATATGCAAGTATTACCTTGTTGTTCTGCAACATGCAATGGTACTGAAATTACCTCACCCTCATCTTTTTACAGGTCTATCAGGAGTTGTCCAAGACCATGGTCCTGCTCCTGGTAAACTTGATACTGTTTTGTTATGGAACATATATATGCTATTAAAGTTAAGGACCAGGGTAATTCCCTATGTACACTTAATGTTGTGTGTAACCAGAGTAGAATGTTTGTATATTCTAGTCTGGAACATTTACCTAAGGTTCCTAGAGTGGGTAATCACAGGAATGTAGTTGAATGAGCAGAAACACTTTTGCAGTTATAGTTCAGAGTGAATAAGCCTCTTGGTGTACATTAGGCAATTAATCTGACATGCCTTGTAAAATCCAAAAGGTCGATCATTGCAACTTGAATTTGTATATATTTGTTAAGATGGGTGCACTGGGTTTTATGTGTTGTTTTATCAGGTATAATGTCATATTGCATACCTAAAAGGTAAATTGTACTGGTCAAGTTTCACATGATTTACCTGATGTGCTTGCTATAAAAGCCTTGAGTCGAATGTGTATTTTATTGTGAGGAAGTCTGTTGTGCATGAAAGTGGAGATGAGAAGATGTGAGACTGGTAATACAGTTATGGATCCTCATTATTATGACTCTTTGTGGATTTTTCCATACATAATAGTGTAGGTAGTAATGTAATGCTTTTGTCTTGGTTTTGTCAGGTGACTGGGGGGTTCAGGTCTCTCCCCCACACAACCTGATGTCAGTGTCTCTTCAGATTCAGATGAAGATAGTGGCCACAGTGAGGCACAGGTGGGGTTATAGGGTGCTGAATCTGTCCCAGAGGTTGACATCCCTTTTCTGCCCCCATTGTCACTGCACACAGTCATTATGCCCATACATACCCAGTCCCCACAGGCCACAGATATTGGACAGTCAGACAGTGGAGACATTGAATAGGACAATCTGGCAACTATGGGCTTCAGAGAGTGTAGACACTGACCATAGCTGGAGAGATGGTAAGGTCCCACACAGGTGGATTGACAGGGATGCTCATAGAAGGACTGCTGATCATCCACAACCTGTTGCAGGTGTCACATCACAGGTCACTCACTGCATGTTTCGGGCTGTCATGGAAGCACAGCGGTGTTCTGAATGGAACACCAGGTGTATGGTTAGGGTTATGGATGCAGCACAGTCTGACATCTGTGACTGCCTCCACTGCATTGGGGACACCCTGGATCTGTTCACTGATGCAGTGGACAGACAGTGTGCTGAGACAGTGTCTGTCTTGGACTGGACATTGTCAGTGATGGAACATATGGTTGGAGATTGGTGTTGGACCAGGGGACGTAGGTCAGCAACACCATCTGCTGAGAGTCCACATGGCCATTCACAGTAACACTCCCATACTGGCAGTAAATCCAACACTACAGAGGGGAGTGTGCTGTCCACACCATGATGTGGCAGGCCATGGACACATGGTCCTGGATGGTCCCATGGGGGAACATGGTCCCAGCAGATAGCAGTCACTGTCAGGTACTAGCACTGTGTCTCACCTTGGGCATGGTGATGCCAGTGCAACTCCTGGCAGAGCCAGTTCCCATGTTCAGGGACAGAGATGGTGAACTGTCAACTCTACCATGTACGGTCCAAAGCTGTCCAACATATACATGTGTATGGCTAGCACTAAGCTTGACTGTGTACATGCACACACTCACACACCACTGTCACATGCAGGTCACCTACAGACTCACACGGTACCTCTTCATGGTCCATCTAACCCGCTCCCCTTCCTGACTTACACACTTGCTGTCAACTGTTTGGTCCAACCTAGGCTTCTAGCACCCCCACACAACACCCTGTGCAAGTGATGATACCTGTGCCACATCCCTGTCATGGTTCCATCGATGCAGGGAATTGAAGCTATGCATCTGGTGCATAGGGTGACTATATTACTTAACATGTATGTGTGTAACGCAGTCTTGTTTTGCTATGCCACTTGTAGTGGTCACCAACATACACTGTATGCTGGAAAGCATCATGAGTAAGTAACATACTTCTGTGGACCTTGTATGATGTTGTACTGGTGGTAGTGTTACACAATGACAGGTATTTTACGGAACTGTGTGTGTTTCTGTTCCAGGAGTTAGAGGGGATACCCTATGGACACACAGTGCCAGTGAAGTAGCACAGGATAGCATGGCAGCACAGCAAAAATATGATTTCAGCAAGGTATAGCAGTATACCTGCATGGCTGCATAGGCTCACATCTGTATAACAGTCTACTAAGAATAATGGCAGTGGTCAGTGTATTCATGCATTCATAATTTGTGATAAGGTCTGCTGCAGGGCAAGGTGTGACCCTGCTGGAGTGCATGTCTTGCCTATCTGTAGGGAGCATAGTAGATGGATGACTCACTCTAATGACATTAACATACTATGTGATGTTAGCACTACATACTTGTGAGAGACATTTGTCTAGCAGACATAAACACACCCTTGAAACAGACCCTGTCTAATGGTACACAGAGCACCTCAGTGCACCTCAGTCCATACCATCTGTTTGATTGGCTGGGTGACCATCATCTCAACAGAAGGCATTTGCCTGAGTCCCTCTTGTACTGGGGCAATATGTGATGCTCCTGTACCAAGGGCTTAGCTATACAGATGTCTGTGAATGTGAGGGCTGTATGGCCATTATGCTAGTTAAGTTCACATGTCCTATGGCTCCATAACATGATGTATACTTCTGTAACAGCCTCACACACACAAACATGGCTACAGTCAGCCTAGCACCACTTCCACTTCACTGCATACAGGACATGCCAAGGCACACACATAGTGCAAGTTAGTTGTATGTAGATTAAAACACTTACCTATGTACTGGTACACTCTACAGATCACAGTACCCGATGCACTCAGCACACCTCATTTCTGCTAGTACTATCAGTTTAATGCTTGTTTATATCAGCAAACATTGTTGTAGTCAGCAATTTGGAAGGCCATATTACCTGCTACAACTAAAATAATGCAAAACCCTAACTATGTAAAAGTTACAAAGGTTATCATACGTATGCCATATGGATATACATGCTCTATGTTGGGCTGAGTAAGATTAATAGCCCTACCTATCTAGGCTTATACACTATAGATCACAGTACTTATTGCATGCACAACAACTTATGTCTGCTTCTACACTGTCAGCTGGTAGTCTTAAAGTGACTGACATCGTCAGGCCTTGTAGAAGAGGGCAGTTTGGAACCCAGCAGCAAGTTACAGGCCCAAAAAGTGCATAACCATTGCTGCTAGACAGACCTTGAGGGGATGAACAATGCTTTGCAAGGGTATATGCATACACTCCAAGTGGCCTGGAGTGAGATTCAAACTCCTACCTATTTAGGCTTATACACAGTAGATCACAGCACTTATTGCATGCACTACAGGTTAAGTCGATTGTATATGTAATTGCAGTAGTCTTGTGTTGAACAGCATCTGTGGCCTGTAGAGTTATATTGGTTCATACTGTTATCTGCATCTAGTATCTAGTATTCTAGCAGTGAGATAACTGCTGCTATCCCAGCTATGTGTGTACAGTTACTATTATGGCCATATGTGGCTGCTTGTAGTTAGATAGGTGAAACTGTGGGCAGGGACAATGTGCGGTGTCCATACATGCACTGATACCATTATACATTACACCACCTGCTCACCTGTGTCTGTCTATGTGGTGGCATCCAGCAGGCATAGGGGTCTGCAGGTAAGTGGTTTATGTACTGTTGTGCCCTTAGTTTGGATCCTTTGAGCAACATTATAGCTGTGAGATGTGCAAATTTACTCACCATTATTAGGATATGTCAGACAATGCAGATATCCACAGACATATTTCTGTATATAATAGGGATGAATATATACATGTAGCTCTCTGTGTGTGTGTGTGTGTGTGTGTGTGTGTGTGTGTGTGTGTGTGTGTGTGTGTGTGTGTGTGTGTGTGTATGATATGCATATGTGGTATGTAGATATATGGGGGAGTCTATGTATCATTTTAATATATATAGCTATGTATATCGGTATATATCTATTTTACTCTACATAGTGCTAGATATACTACACATGTGAGAGTGAGATAATGACAGACGGATATGTATACGTATATGTCTGTATATATAGACATTTATACATAACAGGTCATTTCAACAGAATTGCACTCATTTTTACTAAGTGTATGGGCATGTCCAGTGGGACTGTCTGTACTTATAATGTGACTTCAGGCCACACCTATCTGTATTCCAGTCTGGGATTTTGTATGTTACAGACATTAATATCTGTCCCTCTTTCTGCAGTACTGCACTTCACTCAAAATGTCCACAGCATTCTCCAGCTGTGTGCTGTAGTTAATATGTGACTGCGGTTGGTAATGTTACACCACCAACAGACTGACAGTCTACATACCTCTCAACTGTCCTGATTTTCACAGAATGTCCAGAGTTTTGCCTCATATGTTTGGTCTGTTTCTCATACAATTGTGGTCTTCTGGTGCTTTATTAAATGTTGATATCAATACATTCTACCAACTGTAGACAAACAGTTGTGTGTCAGACTTTACATCCTTCAGAAAATATGTACAAATGCAACACCTTTAATTCCAGCAACTGTCTAAATTTATGTGAATAATATTTAAAATCTGTCCCTATGTTTGGGCCTTTGTCCCCCCAATCTTTCTGGCTTTGTCCAGATTTTTTGCACTCTGAGGTTGGGAGGTATGGTATTCTGTGTAAACACCAACATAGTACCATATCATATACAAAAGATGGAGTGATTCCAGATTAGAACCATCAACACCATCACCCATACTATTTTCCCTAGTCCACTGAGCCATACATGTCGCTAAACAGAGAAGGGTCATTCATCACACAAACAACATACATATGCACATTGTTATCATGCATGAAGAGAGACATACCATGTGTGAGTGCTTTCTGTGTTACAGCACTGAGATTGCCTAGTCCACTGATGTACCATAGCTGACTTTTTGTTAAACGGTTATATGGGTACACTGCTGTGTTGGGGGCAGCAGCAACTTATCAGCTTGGGTAGACACTTGTCCAAATATCATGTGTGCTCACTGTTTAACATCTCTCTTGCCTGATGTTGTGAATATTCCAACCATGAGGCCTAGTGAATATTAAAGACACATACTATTGGACTGGGTATCAGTAGTCCCACAGGGATGTTAAATCTTACCAAATATCCCACTAAATTTACTTGCATAACAGCAGCAAATCTATACATACCATACCTTATTATAGTAAATCTTACAATTAGTGTGTAGGTTAGACACTTACCTTGAGAATGCAGCAGTTGACAGAACTGTAGTTCAGGGCTGACTCTGTGTGATGCAAGCAGTACACAGCCAATACATGATAGGTACAGGTTGTGTGGGTTGCCTGGCATCAGCTATTTTAATATATGTATGTGAGTAGGAGTAAGGTGTCAGTCCCTAGGGCCCTAAGTTGTCAGTGAATGTGCTATGCATTGTCTCTTAGCCAAAGCCAGGGCATACTTGGCACGCTTATGTCTGCCTACAGGTACATCATCAGGAGGTTCCTCCTCCAAGTCTTCCTGTGACTGTGGCTGTGGTGAACTAGGCACTGATGGGTGGCTGTAGATCCCTTCCCTTTGCTGATTCTAGTGCAGCTGTTTCTGCAGGATCATATTGTGTAGCATAGCATGTGCTGTGAATATCTGTGAACATGTGGCTGGAGAGTACTTCAGGGCTCCACCAGATATATTGAGGTGCCGGAACTGTGACTTCGGAAGCCCAAACACATACTCTATGATGTTTCTTGTTTATGCATATGCCTCATTATGCATTCTTCAGTGGGTGGGTGTGCATTTCTGATAGGTATCATCATCCACGGTTCCAGTGCATAGCCAGCATTCCCCAGTAAATGATCATGTAGGATGATGTCCCCCCTAGCAAATAACTGGTACAGCTGTGATGCATGCCAGATATGGGAGTCGTGATAGTTAACAGGGCTGTCAGCGCACACATTCAAGATAATGCCCTGGGCATTGCACACAACCTGGCAGTTAATGGAGTGGTGTCCCTTGCAGTTGACGTAGATTCTACCCTCCTCACTGGGTGGTGCTTTGATGTGTACATGTGTGCAATCTATGGCACCCAGTACCTCAGGGTAGTGTGCTATACAGTAGAAGTGGTGCATATTGCTGGCACTCACTAACCTCAGGGGTGAAAGGAAATACATGTGCTCACTGGCATGTGGTAGCATAGCATCCAGGAACTGGTGGAGTACCCTGGATGGTGATGCCTGTGAGACCCCCATTATGTCCCCAGTTGGTCTTTTGAAGGTACCTGTGGCCATTATCCTAAGGGCTACACATACCTTTGTTTTCACTGAGATGGGTTCCCCTCTGTTGGCTCCAGGACCGAGTTTATGGCAGCAGAGCTCAATGAGTTCTTGTAGTAAGTCCCTGTCCACCCTGTAGCCCTCTAAATCTCCAGCTCATGTAGCTTCTGGAAGATTACCTT
>NC_056750.1:161050546-161135546 GCF_019279795.1 Protopterus annectens | reverse complement strand
ATTTTTTGCTATTTGTAACTTTCAGCACTGCCACCTTTAAGGAATGCATATGACACTGTGTACTCCAGGAAACATTGATATTCCTAGTGAATTTATTTGGCTTAATGTTCATAAACAGTCCTGCAAAGCATCTGTGCAGCCTGAACTGCATTCCACAGCTCTGTATGATTTATAAAAGGGCTTGCGTGCAGTGAAGAAACACACACACAACTGAGTGCCTGCAACAGTCCAGATCTGCGGCTAATTTGTATGTAGGGATTCACAAACCCTTTAAGATTTTTACCTCATAGCGGTGGTGCTGCAGTAGCATTGTCGCCTTACAGTAAGACATTGTCCTTTTCAATTTTCAGCTAGAGCGTCGTGTGTGGAGACATGCGTGAATGGGAGTACCTTCACTGAAGGTTGTGCATCAGGGCCGGCAACTCGGCACATAAAAATCTACTGTCAATCATCAATCATTAGTGGACCACAGTTCCACTGTGACGACCCCTAACTGGGAAAAGCCGAAAGACACAACATTTTTGGTCTCTTTCTTATAAAACTGTGGCTTTCTGACAAATCACTGTCAAATTATTAAGAACTAAAGTCAAAAAACAATAGCAGACATGTGAGATTCAGACTTTATATCCTTCAAAAAATTCATGCTAATGCAAAACCTGTTATTCTATCAACTTTCTAAGCTTTTAAGAGCAATAGTTAAAACTTGTCCTGATTTTTGGGCCTTTCTCCTTCCATTATTTATGACTTTGTCCAGCTTTCCTGCTCTAAGAGTTTGAGAGGTATAGTCGCATATGACTTGCGGGAAATACAATATCCCAGCACCTGAACTACAAGAAATACTGATATACTGCTTAGTACAACTTTGTGCAATGGCATCACTGTGCATCGATATGACATTCCATGAAACATCCCTGTGTAGACTGCAATGCATACAAGTACAGTGCCAAAGCCAAAAGAAGCCCACTCACAATACAGTCATATAGCTGAACTTACATCAATAGGAACACCAGCTGTATCTGACGCATTCATTAACATAGTAGGTTGGTGAGACCAATGCTTCAGTCATAGCCATGTAGGCTGAATCAGGTACAAATCAGCCCTTTTCATCACTGTAGAATGTGGCAAACTGTAGATACACCACCTGTCTTACTAAAGTGTCTGGAAAGCATAGAAGTGATAAGGACTGAAGATGGGAAGTACATACTTTCTGCAAAGGACGGGCTTTGCTGGACTGACCCTAACTCTAAGTAGTCAGACTGCTTCATCCTTGTGCCTTTCAAAGTTAAGCACTTCCTTCTTAAAGTCTGAAGTCTGATGAAGTATCTGAGGAGTTGTTTTTGTTTTTATTGTTAAAACATTGCAGAATATTAGGCTGCATTTGCCGATGTACAGCAGGTACTACTGGCCACAGTTATAGACTACCTGAACATGTTTCTGTCCAGCAATTAGTGCTGCTTTGTCCACCAGATCATGCATTAGATTCATACCCATAGATACAGCTACAAGTGGACAAGCCTGTGATTTTTGAGCCAAAACCAAGCTAAGGGTCTTAGAGAAAATTAAGGTCTGCGCTAAAGCACACAGAGTGGAGAGTAACAGAGGAGCACTGATATCTATCCACATATACATGCGCACACATGTATGGAAGTGTATCCACACAGACACACACACACACACACACACACACACACACACACACACACACACACACACACACACACACTGTCCTTGATAAGTCAGATTGATGGTCAGCTGCTTCAACATAAAGCCCACCTACCTTCACCCCCAAAAAGAAAAGATAGCCATTTTCTAGACAGACTTTTCTTGTAGGACATTGAGGAAACTGAAAGAAGTAATGGCCACAGTATTCATGCATTTCAACTTATCACTCACAGACACAAACAATTCCCCTCCATTCCCCCTGTGCATACATATGTAAAATATCATTTGACAGTGTTAATATAAAGGCCTTAGTTTTTTACATACACCCTACCTCAACACAAATGATAGCCATCTTTTCTATAAAACAAATGTTAATCTGTGATGAAGCTGGAAAAGTGACCACGGTAATGTATTCTGGCTTATTTTCAGGCATATGTGGATGTCTCCCACCCACTGCAAGCCATACCAAAAGTCATTACTGCATTTTGCTTTCAAACACAGATTGTTTCCTCTTTTCCTCTGTCTTAGCACAAATATAAATGACTCAATAGTTTGGCAGCACTCCTCCAAGTTTGGTGACCTAGCCTGAGACTTGGAGTCCATCTAAACTAGATCAGATGCATCCATGGAGACCTGCACAAAATAAGTATATTTACAGATTACATTGCACTTTTTGAACTGTTTTCCTGCTAAATTGCTGCTCCACTTTTTACTTTTCTTGCTGATTTGACTATTTCCTGCACTTTGGAATCCTGGTACTACTGTATGTCATAGCATAAGCTAGATTCAGATCTGCTGAATCTAGGCAAGCTGTTTAGATATATTGAGCACTAAAACCACCATCCTACATTAAGAAGGCCCTCCTGCACCTTTGCGGGAGAAGCATGCAGGCCAAGACACATCTATGTTGGGGAGTGTTGGTAAAAGGCTCAGTTTTGGGCTCTCCCATTGGCTAGATAGTGTTACAGCTGTTTAAGTTTGTTTGTATTTAAGCACCGCATTTGCACACAGCTGTACACCTCACAACAAGCTTAGCACTGTCGTGTATAGATGCAAACACTTAGAAAGTCAAGTTTTCCCTAGATGACTGCTAGGGAATCCTCTTAAGCTTCCCTGCTTCTTGGCGCTCAATGCAGTTGTGAGCTGCTGCCAGGATAGCAACTCAACTGTGCATTTTGAGGTGATGATGCAGGTTTCTACTCCTAAACCTGTCCATAGATTAGCTGATTTTACTAGTCCTACAGCAGAATTTGGTCCATCTAACCTCCCCCCTCACTTACTACCGAATACACCTGAAATAATGGAGGGACAGTTTCCCTTCATTTCTCCAGCCAGCCTGATTGACATGGGCATCCTGAGGCAATGCAGCAATTGCATCATGTATACTGACAACCTATTATTCCTAAAACATACAAATATAATATGTGAGAGCTGTAACTATGCTATAAATCTGGAATTAATGTATTCTCTCTCATGTAACAACAAACCGGATATCAAACAGGTTGCCAGCACACAAACTTCACTTCCTCCACAAACCAAGTGCGCAACACATAAACCCACATATGTGGAGGTACTTACTAGAAGTTTACCAAAACAGCAGAGACCTCGCAAGCGCAAACCTTCTACACACAATACAGTCCTAACAGAATCCACTACACATAAAAACAAATGTATCAGTGTCTTACCCAATAAAACCCTAAGGCAAAGCATCTCAAACCAAATGTCTTGGTCATAGGTGACTCCATAGTGAGACACACAGATGTCCACCTCACCAGTCTGGACAAGGAGAAGGTCATGGTCAGCTGTCTTTCAGGTGCCAGGATCCCACAAATCACTCATAAACTCTCAACAACAAGCAGTGTTATGACTCTGTTATAGTCCATGTTGGAGTGAATGACTTGAGATGTACCTCACTGGACTATATGAAGAGAGATATGACTGAGCTTTTCAGATTATGTGTCCCAGGCAGGTATGTCCCTAGTCCTAAGCAGCAGTCTACCTTCACCCAGGATGATGCCTCAATACCCACAAACAATGATTGACTGCAACAATTGGCTTAGCTTCTGGTGTTAATACAGGGGGATCCAGTATTTGTCAGTCTGGTATGACATGATCAACAGATCATGCTGCTTTGCCAGAGATGGTTTTCACCTGTCACCTCATAGCTTTCTGTTACTGGCCAAGATAATTGCCTCCCCCACGGTGCCTTTTTTGGCAATGTCATAAGAACAAAATTCCTGACATAAAAATATTCTCTAGAGACAAACTTGAGGTTATTCTGCTTAATACTAGGTGTCTAAATCAGAAACTGCACTCACTGGAAGCACTCCTGACTTTGGAAGATGTTGATGTCTATGCAGTCACAGACATATGGTTCAGGGCCCCAAAGAGTACTCTGGCCATGCAAGACTACGACACCTTCTACACATTCAGGCTGCAAAATGAACATAAAAGAACCAAATGAGGAGGTGTATCCATCTTCATTAAAGGCAAATACACTTTAAGACTGGTTAAACAGTACGACTTCCTATAGTTACTCCAAGTCCAAATAATTGTAAGAAAGATCCCCCTCCACATCATTGTTAGCTATACCTCTCCCAACATGAAGCACGAACATCACACTGCCTACCTGGACCTACTTGAGTCACTCACAATACAGCCAAACACCCTGCTTATGGCTGACATTAACTATCCTTCCACCGACTGGGAAACATATATGAGCACAGACATGCGCACCCTAAGATTCCTGGACTTTGTAAACACAAATGCTTTGGAACAGATAGTCTGCACCCCCATCAGGGTCTCAAATGTCCTTGACCTATTACTTACCAACATGGGGGATCGCTGCACCACCACATGTGTCAAACTTTCCCTGGTAGTGTGACCATAAATCAGTCTTTTTCAAAGTACTGATTGTACCTGACCTCTGTTCAGAAATCAAAAGATTGAAACATTTCTCCAATGCACACTATAGCCTCCTAAGCAATGGCATGAATAGTTTCAGCCCCCCTGCCACCACTGACAACAAAGACTGCTATACTGAGTTGTACACAAATGCTCTGTATATACACCTATACAAGTATATAGACTGAGCCATACCTAAATGGATCAAAACTTCATCATGAAAAAACAAGCCACTTTGATGGACATCTAGCATAAATAGATTATACAACAAGAGAAATAAACCGATGTTCAAGAATAAGAGGGAGCAGTCTCAGCAGAGCAACACCCTCCATAGCTTGAACAAGCAAATTAGCTATCTTGTAAAGTCCTCTACAGCTAATTATGAAACTAAATTAGCATAATCTGAACGGGAAGGTCCAGATTTGTGCTGAATTAATAGTGGATGGTACCACTCATACTGAACCTGAGTACACCGCCAACTTGCTAGCAGACAGGTTTGGCAACATTTCACCCCCCTCATCTCCACCAATCATACTCCAAAGCATACCTGTCACCAGTCCTCTTCCAATTATCTCCAAAGAACAGATCATAACTACACTCACCAAGGCCAAAAACACAGCCTCTATAGGACCAGATAACATTCCAGGCTGCTTACTAAACACTCGAAAACAGGAGTTATTGGAACCACTGGGCACTCTCTTCAACCACAGTCTAAGTACTGGCTTTGCCCCAACAGAGTGGAAAATAGCAACCATAATGTCCTTGCACTAAGAAGGTTCCTTATCCAACCCAGGAAACTATAGACCCATATGCCTAACCTGTAAGGCCATGGACAGAATCATCATGTACCTTATCAACAAGGATATAGGAGACCATCAAACTCTTGACCCGACCCAGTTTGGCTTCATTAAGGGCAGACCATGCCTGTTAAACCTGGTGGAATTCTTTCAGAGTGTCATCAAAGCCCTGGGTGAGACAGAACAGTTCATACTGCCTATCGCAACTTAGCTAAGGCCTTTCACACAATCTCCAACTCAGGCATCATTGAGAAACTCACCCAGCTGGGGATTAACCCATACATAATTAGATAGGTAGCCAGCTGGCTCACCAACAGAATGCATACAGTCAAAGTTGAGGATTCCACCTCTACCGGCAGATCTGTTACCAGTGGTATTCCCCCTACAGTCTGGAATCTATTTTTCAGAAATCCAGGTGAAAATAGATGGCTTGTGGCTTACCAAGTTAGCAGATGACTGAAAACTGGCTGCAACTATTGATTCCCCCAGTGATGTCAACATACAACAAAGTAGACTTACACACATAAACAATTGTTGCCAATGCCACGGACTTAAACTTAATGCTAAAAAAATGCATTATTATCCCATTTGGCAAAGGAGAAGTCCCTGTAAATTGCAATATTAACAATACCCCCATAAGTTTCAACTCAGTGGTGAGAGATTTGGGAATGCAGGTTGATAGCAACCACAACTTTGATCATCATGTGTCTACAGTGATTAGGAAGACTTTCTGCATTGCACACCTCATAACAGCATAGCATCCAAAGCTAAGGATGTTATAATTGCCCTGTACTCATCCCTCATCAAACCAATAATAGAGTAGAATGCTCCCTTATGTATGTATCTCACTAGACATCTGCAGCAGGTGGAGAGACCTCCGAGGTTTCTCACCAAGAAAATCCAAGGCCTTCAACATATGACCTACATCAACAGACTGAAGGCCCTGTTACTGTACTCTGTATCATATAGACTGTTAAGAGATGACTTGTGTCTGACCTACAGAGCAGTCTCAAACCCTGCTTTAATGGAAATGTTACACCTCCACAAATCAAATGGGACAAGACTCACTCACTCTAGGGACCTTAACCTAGCCTGTGACATTAACAGGACATGCTGGAGCAACAGATATGTCTCTCAGAGACTGCTTCTTCTCTGGAACAACCTCCCAATTCACATAAAACAGAACTCCTCAATGACCCTATTTAAGTGTAACTTGGACAAGTGGATGGAAAACCATAAAGATACCATGGGGGTTTCACCTATGTCCCTCTTGGACAGGGGCAGCCGGTGTTGATCTTAGATTTGCATTGCAAACATAGAGTATATATCTTGGTCTATAGAGAACAAGGGTATGACATGGCTAGGTTTGTAAAGGCCCTAGTGCCAATAGACTAGTAATCTCCTATCATCCTATCATCTATGAATAACATGCTTTCACTTGCTACCATAGCTATCTATTGCTTAGCATAGGAAACTACACAAAGCCAAAAATAATAGTGAGAAGGCTCAAAATCAGAGATGCAATTTAAATATGGCATTTATAGTATTAAAAATTGGTGATCATAAAGTAGCTTTGCATACGCATGCACTTTCTGAGATATATGAAAACTGAAACTTAAATGACTGCCCTATTTTGTGATCCAGTCATCACTGATTTTCCAGAAAATCATCAATTTTACAAGGAACAGACTAAAAGTATTAAGCAAACTCTGGGGTAGTCTGCAAAAATAGTGACAGTTGAGAGGTATGTTTGCATACTTCATTTAATACCATTCCTAACCTCAACCCCAAAAGGTGTAACAGTTAGTCTAAAAATGAATAGATTAGTTGAGCAAGTAGTTCTAATCTCTAAACTGAGGAACACTATCTCTCATAACTCAAAACAAATGGGTAAAATGTGGAATACTTATAACAACTTCCAACTGGGAAGATCAACTGGTGTTTAAAATGTGTTTCTTTATGACTCCATATTATTTGTCATGGATTTCTGTCATAGTTCTTAATAATGAATGTGCGTTACCACTGACCACAGACATATCTGTTGTTCTACCAGTTTTTTTTCCTTTTAATAAAATGTATTTATTTATTTTATTTATTTATTGCATTTGTTAAATGGGGAAAGTTCACTGGGCCTAGAAAGAGCCCATTTTCAGTGGAGGCCCGGGGAGAAAAGCTCCACATTAATTACATACAAAATGAAATGTTCATACACAGAACCAAGTATGATGAGCAGTGTTTTCATATTCAAAGAAAAAATAAAAGCAACAACAGTGGTTATGTTTACAATCAAGGAATAAATGTAAGGTACAGATGGCATACATTCAGATAACACAAGTATAAAGATATCTGCAGAATACTTAGCAGACTTAGGGGAATAAAGGAGAGAGAAGGGCTAGAGGAGGAAGAGTCAAGCTAAGGTGACAGTGAGGAGTAAGTAAGGTAGAGAGAGAGAATGGAGGTTCTTTGAAGTTGAAAGGTCAAAGTTGAGACTCCAGAGAGAGAGAAATCAGGTGTTGATGTAAGTTGTAGGGGTGCAGGAGCATAGCCAGTGAGAGGAGAGATGTAGTTTGAAGGATTTCTTAAAGTATGATTACTGATAGTTCTGAGTGAAGGGGGAAATTATGACATAACTTAGAGATGGTGTAAGAGTATGATGTATGATAACGTATTAGAGAAAAACTGTACCAGTCTCTAGCTCATACCTCACAATCATTCATTCATTACCTGCTTTATATTAAATAATACTGTAGTGCAAACCTATTTAGGATAAAACAGGAAATCACAGAATAAAGTAAAGATTTTTTTCTTTCCCATAGCTAGCTGGAACTAACCCCAGTAAAGTTTTTCTCTAATCATAATGAGTGCTTAAAGCAATTAGACCAGAGGGCAATCATAGCCTGTAGGTCTAGTCTGAATCAGATACTTAAAAAAGAGCAACTACTTTAATCTAATTTATAATTTATATTAGACCATCGAAAATTCAGTTCAGCGAATGGCATTTTTGGTGCACTTACATGAAACATGCTGTTCATCGAACTGTTCATACTGAGACTGCGGTACAGTGAAGATCAGACAATTTGCCCTTTCCTCACTGTAGTACAATCTCAGAGTTGATATATATATAATTAGTGGAGGGTGTGGGGGGTGCAGCCACCCAAAAGAACGGAATTCGTTGAACGGCATTTCTGATTAAATGCCATTCGTTGGAGTGGATTTTCACTGATTTAATATAAATCTTATAAAACTTGCCCATCACTATGTACCATCTATACTATATTATTAGCAGGAACAGTATAAAGTTAACTTATGCAGTTTATAGGACAGTACCTAGTCTAGGTTATGTAGTCATCAGGAGTAGTAAATCCTTATTTGTTTCTACATATAGGACAGCCATACAGTCTACAAAATGTAAGAAAATTACAGACTCATAAGTCTGACCAGCCTCGTATGCAAAGCCATGGAAAGATTTATCATGGAATTAATCAATCAGGACACAGGGAACTTCCAAACATTGAACCTGTCTCAGTTTGGATTCATGAAGGACAGGTCATGCTCAGTCAGCCTTGTGGAATTTTTTGAAAAGGTCACTAAAGCAAGGGATAAGGACAAAATGGTACATAACACATAACTCAGCCTCACCAGATCATTTGACACAGTTTATTTATTTACTTATTTATCTATCTGGGTGGAAGCCCGTTTTCAACAGAGGCCTGGGGAAAAAAGCTCCAAAGTAGAAATATACATTGACAATTGCATTACAAAAATTGTTACATATATCCATTGACAATTATTGGATCATATCACAGGCACAGTGACAGAGTTTACAGTAGCAATATGAGAAGGTTATTTTTTTTTACAAAGCAGGTGTGGATTTACATACAAATGGATTTATACACGTACATTTTTGGAAGATCATTGATTTTGTGGACTTAGTTGTATTGTTTTAGACAATGCAGCAGGCTGGTGCTGTTAGCTCTGTTAACCAAGATTGGTGAGGGGGAGGGGGGTTAGAGGTAGGAGAATGGTGGAGAGGAGATGGATATGTAGGTAAGGGATCCCTGATGGAGACTATTTTAGGAAGCGAGAGTATGCAGGTGAGAAGCATGTGAATGCAAATTAGCCTAGGCTACTACAGGAGTAGATGCATTTGCTAGAGAGGTGGTCTTTTAGCATGGTTTTGAACTGTATTGGGTTGGTAGTGTTTAGAATATGTAGTGGGAATAAAGGACGTCCCCAGCTTTGTTTTTACTTTTGGACACTTGCAGAAGTCTTTTATGTGAGAATTGGAGTCGTTGAGTGTTTGCATATGGTTGGAGTATTTGTTGTAAGGCTGGGGTTCTGTTTGGCTGGTATATTAGGAGATGGGTGAGAGTGAGTTGGGTGTAGGTTAATTGTTGGGGAAGTTCTAACCATTTTAGTTGCTGTAGAGCATCACAATGGTGGGATCTATGTGGGGAGCTAGTGACAAACTTTGCTATTTTGTTGTAGCAGGACTCAAGTTTGGTAAGGCCAGTTTTACTAAGGTTGGTGAGGATGCGGGAGGCATACAGTAGAGTGGATAAGAGGTGAGTCCTGGCAATGTCTAGGTGGATTGGTTAGTAAGGTAAGGTTTAAGGTGGTATAAAGAACCATGTTTGATATGTGTTTTTTTTAATGATTTGAGATAGATGTATGTCAAATTTCAGTTTGTTATTGATTGTAACTCCTAATAGTTTAATTTGTAAGATGGGGGTTATATTAGTACTGCTGGAGGAATGTATCTGAAGGATGGCTAGGGGGTTGGGAGATTTTGTGGGGAGAAAGAGCATCCGTTTGGCCTTATTTGGGTTCAGTATGAGGTTTGCTTTAGTTAGCCAGGATTCTACTTCATGGAAGGATTGTTGTATGGTAACCTCTAGCTGTTTGAGGGAAGTTGCAGTACATATGAGGTTTGAGTCTGAGTATTGGATGACTGAGGCTGGGGGGTGGATTTCTGTAGTTGGTTAGTAAAGATATTGAAGAATGGGGGGCTTAGTATGGAACCTTGTGGCACTCCTATGTTGACAGGGAGAAGAGATGATAGTTCCTGTTGTCATTTTACAGCTTGTTGGCATTTAGTTAGATAGCTATGGAACCATGATAAAGAAGAATGACTAAGATTTAAAGTTTCTGGGGTGAAACTGTGTCAAAGGCCTTAGAGATGTCTAGAAAGATGGAGGATACAAATTTGTTATGATTTCTGTGTTGGTTTATTGTGTTGGTAAATATGAGGAGGGCAGCTGTGGTGCTGTGATGGGGTGAAAACCATGTTGTGTGTTGGATAGGAGGTTGTTAGACAGAGAGTGGTTTAGGACCTGTGAATGGATGCATTTTTCTAATATTTTCGAGAGGGGTGAATGAATGGTTTTGGGTCTGTAGTTTGTGAGATCAGTTGAGTTGCCTCCTTTGTGCAAAGGAGTGACGTAGGAGATTTTCCAGGTTAGATCAACAGAAGGATAGCCAATTGTTTCATGGACAGCACATATGTGGCTAAAGTGGGTGAATTCAAATCCAGCACGAGGCCATTTACAAGTGGTGTGCCACAGGGTTCTGTGCTTAGACCAATCCTGTTCAGAATATGCATCTATGAAGTCAAAGCTAATTTGGAAGGCCTCTGGATGACAATGTTTGCTGATGGATGCAAGATGGGGGCAATCACTGAATCCTCCAATGATGTAAGTATATTTCAGGAGGGTCTATATCAAATAAAATGAGTGGTGCTACAGCTATTGCCTAAAACTAAATGCAAAAAAATGCATTGTCATACCCTTTGGGAAGTCAAATATCTCTGCAAATTTCAAAATCAGTAGCACATCCCTAAGAATTAACTCAGAGGTGGGATATCTAGGTACACAGATAGATAGTAGCCTGAAATTGACCATTATTTGTCCACAGTGGTGAGGAAGTCCTTCTAGGTGGCATAACTTATAAGTAAATATATGGCATCCAGATCCAAGGAAATTATAGTCAGATGTACTCGGCCCTCATTAGACCAATAATCAACTATAATGCACAATTTTTCATGTACTTGCCCAGGCACTTACAGCAGCTAAAACAACCTCAGATGTTCGTGAAATAGAAAATACAAGGTGTAAACATCATGCCTTATGTAGATAGACTAAAAGCCCTAACAACTAACCATGTCTCCTACTGACTATTAAGGGGTCACCTATGTGTGACCTACAAGGCACTCACAAATACAGCCCTGATGGAGCTGCTACATATGCACAAGTCAAACAGCACAAGGGTCACCTGAACCAGGGAACTAAACTTAGCAACTCAAACAAAACATGCTGGATAGACAGGTATGTATCTCAATAATTGCTCCTTCATTTGAGCAGGCTTCATATTCACAATAAGCAGAGCTATTTCCCGGCCTTCTTAAAATGTAGTTTGGATCAATAGATGGGGAATCACAGATTCACACCTGGGGTAGTGCCTATGTCCCTTATGGACAATCTGTAAGATGCTAATGCACAGGCACAAATCCATGCCATACTCTTGCACCCAATCAAATTGTATTGGTTAAACTTGTAAAGGGTTTAAGCCATTATCCATCTCCTATGGACCTTATGCAGAATGCATGATAATATGCCATATACACTACATAATAAGTAAGGACAGTGCTACCTTATCTTATTGCAGCATGTAAGATAGTAAACAGTGAACACCATGTAATAAGGAAGGACAGTGCAACCTTATCTTATGCAGTACACAGGATAGTATGTCATATGAAGAACTTCTCTAAAGCAAACTTCACACTGCACTTCCAAGACAGGTGTGGTATCCTTGAAGGCCCCCGAGCCAATGGAAACCACAACCGAATCTGCGAGAAGCCACTTACAAATGCCTTCTATGAACACCTTCAGGGACTGCATGGATCAGGCAATCCCAAATAAAACCAAGACGCTTTCCACCAAGAGGCAAATGGCCCAGTCTGGATTGACCCCAGCCATTCAACAAACTTTACAATAAGAGGAGAAAGCTATTACATGATAGAGCAAAATCCCAAAAAGGGGAAGGCAAGTACCTTTGATCAGTAATTTTGAAGTAAAGAAAACTACGATCCCTCTCATAAAATCATCCAAGGTCAACTTCTTGAGAAAAAAATTGCCATAGACTCAAAAAAGACAATCATAAGGCCTTCTTCAGCTGTGTCAGAAACCTGGGTGGAAACTCCCAGATATGCCTGTTCAGAATTAGTCCAAAATGATACAAAAATCACTGAACCCACAGACATTGCCAACATACTGGGCAGACACAGGTTCAGCGCAAAGAACTTCAATCCCACCTCTCACCCAAAAGGAGAGATAACTATCCCAACAGAGTGTAGCCTCCCAGACATCTCTCAAATCGCGCAGGTGAAAGCTGCTCTCGCTTAAAAGCTAAAAACCACAGCATCAATGGGACTGGATGGTGTCCTCGAAGCTTCGTGATGCTACACTTGAACTCAATGAAGAACTAGAAAACCCACACATAAGGCAGCTGTTTAATGTTAGCCTTTACCACAGGACATGCCCAAGGAGTGGCGTGCACGGCAACTGTGGTCCCACTCTGTCGTTGC
Organism: Protopterus annectens; assembly: GCF_019279795.1. Taxonomy (NCBI): domain Eukaryota; kingdom Metazoa; phylum Chordata; order Ceratodontiformes; family Protopteridae; genus Protopterus; species Protopterus annectens. The sequence continues at coordinate 161,122,601 of NC_056750.1, read as the reverse complement.
GGTGCTCCCCACGTGTCCCTGGTAATTGCCCCATAAGCTTAACAAGCCTGGTCTGCAAAGCTATGGAGAGAGGATCATCATGGAACTCATAAACAAGGACATAGGGGACTTGCAGACCTTGGACCCAACCTCCCAGTTTGGCTTTGTCAAGGGCAAATCTTGCCTTTGAACTTGGTTGACTTCTTCAAACAGTTACCAAGGCCATTGATGATGGGAAAGGCAGTCCATACAGCCTACCTTGACCTTTGCAAAAAGCTTTCGAGCCACAATACCCCACTCGGTTATCATAGAGAAACTTACCAGCTTAAATGTAAACCCATATGTCACAAGATCGGTTGCAAACTGGCTAAAGGACAGAACCCACCAGGGCTATAGAGTTGCTGGAGCCTCATGTCAGACTCCAAGCCGGGGTTACAAGTGGTGTCCCACAGGGCTCAGTCCTGGCCCCTGTTGTTCGGTAATCTACTTCTCAGAAGTACAGGCAAACATAGGAGGACTATGGCTGACAAAGTTTGTGGATGACTGCAAACTGGGTGCCATAGTGGATAGTACATCGACACAGACATCCTTCAGAGGGGTCTCACGGAAACTGATAGCTGGCGTGCAAGAGCCATGGCCTGAAGTTAAACGCCAAGTAAAGTGTATAGTCATACCTTCCGCCGGGAAAAACAAGGTAACCCAAGCTACCATATATAGATGGCAACCCACTAAGCACAGAAGAGGTTATCAGGGACCTGGGTACCCAGGTTGACAGTGGCCTCTTTGTTTGACACACTCCACGCTATTAAAGTGGTTCTGAAAGACCTTCTACATTGCCCATCTGATTATGAAGGGATTCACATCCAGATCAAGTGAGGTCATTGTTCCCTGTACTCTTCACTTCATCAGACCAATGATCGAAAGTACAATGCCTGCCGTTTGGGATGTATCTCACCCAACACCTGCAGCAATTGGAGGAGACACCCAAACGCCTCACCAAAAAGGATAAAAGGGACTCCAAACCTGCCGTCATATAATTGCCAGACTGAAGAAACTCCAACTCTATTCAGTTGCATACCGCCTCTGCTCAGAGGTGACCTGTGCCTGACATACAAGGCCATGACTTTCTCAACCCGAATTAATGGGACATGCTCCACCTCAAAAATCCAAATCCACCAGAACCACTAGAGCAAGTGACTTAAACCTTTAGCAACTTGCGGATATAAATAGGACGTGCTGGAGGGATAGATTTATCACTCCAGAGACTCACCCCATGCTGTGGAATAAAAATCGGTCCATGTGAGGCAGAGCACCTTGCTGGCTCTGTTCAAGAGAAATCTTGACCGGTGGATGGGAGATCGTAGGTTTACCCCGGGAATCATCTCTTTGTCACTGCTGGACAGAGGCACAACAAACTAATGGGCACATTATTTCTAACATAAGGTGGCATGTATGGTTACATAACTTTGGGCTAGGCTTATAAATGCCTTAGGGCAGATAGCCTAGTATGAACCTATGAACCTATAATAGTTGTATTGCTTTAGACTATGTAGCAGGCTGGTGCTGTTAGCTCTGTTAACCAAGATTGGTGGGGGGGGGGTTAGAGGTAGGAGAATGGTGGAGAGGAGATGGATATGTAGGTAAGGGATCCCTGATGGAGACTATTTTAGGAAGCGAGAGTATGCAGGTGAGAAGCATGTGAATGCAAATTAGCCTAGGCTACTACAGGAGTAGATGCATTTGCTAGAGAGGTGGTCTTTTAGCATGGTTTTGAACTGTATTGGGTTGGTAGTGTTTAGAATATGTAGTGGGAATAAAGGGCGTCCCCAGCTTTGTTTTTACTTTTGGACATTTGCAGAAGTCTTTTATGTGAGAATTGGAGTCGTTGAGTGTTTGCATATGGTTGGAGTATTTGTTGTAAGGCTGGGGTTCTGTTTGGCTGGTATATTAGGAGATGGGTGAGAGTGAGTTGGGTGTAGGTTAATTGTTGGGGAAGTTCTAACCATTTTAGTTGCTGTAGAGCATCACAATGGTGGGATCTATGTGGGGAGCTAGTGACAAACTTTGCTATTTTGTTGTAGCAGGACTCAAGTTTGGTAAGGCCAGTTTTGCTAAGGTTGGTGAGGATGCGGGAGGCATACAGTAGAGTGGATAAGAGGTGAGTCCTGGCAATGTCTAGGTGGATTGGTTAGTAAGGTAAGGTTTAAGGTGGTATAGAGAACCATGTTTGATATGTGTTTTTTTTTAATGATTTGAGATAGGTGTATGTCAAATTTCAGTTTGTTATTGATTGTAACTCCTAATAGTTTAATTTGTGAGATGGGGGTTATATTAGTACTGCTGGAGGAATGTATCTGAAGGATGGCTAGGGGGTTGGGAGATTTTGTGGGGAGAAAGAGCATCAGTTTGGCCTTATTTGGGTTCAGTATGAGGTTTGCTTTAGTTAGCCAGGAGTCTACTTCATGGAAGGATTGTTGTATGGTAACCTCTAGCTGTTTGAGGGAAGTTGCAGTACATATGAGGTTTGAGTCTGAGTATTGGATGACTGAGGCTGGGGGGTGGATTTCTGTAGTTGATTAGTAAAGATATTGAGGAATGGGGGGCTTAGTATGGAACCTTGTGGCACTCCTATGTTGACAGGGAGAAGAGATGATAGTTCCTGTTGCCATTTTACAGCTTGTTGGCATTTAGTTAGATAGCTATGGAACCATGATAAAGAAGAATGACTAAGATTTAAAGTTTCTGGGGTGAAACTGTGTCAAAGGCCTTAGAGATGTCTAGAAAGATGGAGGATACAAATTTGTTATGATTTCTGTGTTGGTTTATTGTGTTGGTAAATATGAGGAGGGCAGTTGTGGTGCTGTGATGGGGTGAAAGCCATGTTGTGTGTTTGATAGGAGGTTGTTAGGCAGAGAGTGGTTTAGGACCTGTGAATGGATGCATTTTTCTAATATTTTCAAGAGGGGTGAACGAATGGTTTTGGGTCTGTAGTTTGTGAGATCAGTTGAGTTGCCTCCTTTATGCAAAGGAGTGACGTAAGAGATTTTCCAGGTTAGATCAACAGAAGGATAGCCAATTGTTTCATGGACAGCACATATGTGGCTAAAGTGGGTGAATTCAAATCCAGCACGAGGCCATTTACAAGTGGTGTGCCACAAGGTTCTGTGCTTAGACCAATCCTGTTCAGAATATGCATCTATGAAGTCAAAGCTAATTTGGAAGGCCTCTGGATGACAATGTTTGCTGATGAATGCAAGATGGGGTCAATCACTGAATCCTCCAATGATGTAAGTATATTTCAGGAGGGTCTACATCAAATAAAATGAGTGGTGCTACAGCTATTGCCTAAAACTAAATGCAAAAAAATGCATTGTCATACCCTTTGGGAAGTCAAATATCTCTGCAAATTTCAAAATCAGTAGCACATCCCTAAGAATTAACTCAGAGGTGGGATATCTAGGTACACAGATAGATAGTAGCCTGAAATTGACCATTATTTGTCCACAGTGGTGAGGAAGTCTTTCTAGGTGGCATAACTTATAAGTAAATATATGGCATCCAGATCCAAGGAAATTATAGTCAGATGTACTCGACCCTCATTAGACCAATAATCAACTATAATGCACAATTTTTCATGTACTTGACCAGGCACTTACAGCAGCTAAAACAACCTCAGATGTTTGTGAAATAGAAAATACAAGGTGTAAACATCATGCCTTATGTAGATAGACTAAAAGCTCTAACAACTAACCATGTCTCCTACTGACTATTAAGGGGTCACCTATGTGTGACCTACAAGGCACTCACAAATACTGCCCTGATGGAGCTGCTGCATATGCACAAGTCAAACAGCACAAGGGTCACCTGAGCCAGGGAACTAAACTTAGCAACTCAAACAAAACATGCTGGATAGACAGGTATGTATCTCAGTAATTGCTCCTTCATTTGAGCAGGCTTCATATTCACAATAAGCAGAGCTATTTCCCGGCCTTCTTAAAATGTAGTTTGGATCAGTAGATGGGGAATCACAGATTCACACCTGGGGTAGTGCCTATGTCCCTTATGGACAATCTGTAAGATGCTAATGCACAGGCACAAATCCATGCCATACTCTTGCACCCAATCAAATTGTATTGGTTAAACTTGTAAAGGGTTTAAGCCATTATCCATCTCTTATGGACCTTATGCAGAATGCATGATAATATGCCATATACACTACATAATAAGTAAGGACAGTGCTACCTTATCTTATTGCAGCATGTAAGATAGTAAACAGTGAACACCATGTAATAAGGAAGGACAGTGCAACCTTATCTTATGCAGTACACAGGATAGTATGTCATATACACAATTATTTTAAGGAAGGACAGTACAATCTTACCTTTTGCAGCATGCAAGATACTATGCCATGTACACTATGCAATAAGGAAGGAAATTGCAAACTCATCTTATGCTAAATGCATGATAATATACAGTGTATGCAATATAATAAAGAAGGGCAGTGCAACCTGTGATGCCCGTGCCTGGCCCAGTAATCAAGGAGACTCAGTTCTCACCACTAACACCAGATATGCCGTCTCATATATGAAGAAAGGATAACAAATGCACACAGTAAAGTGCAATTTCCCTTAAGAGCACACAGAAATCACAGTCAGTCTGGGGCTGGTCGCTCCCTTGCTCACCAGGACCCCATTAAGACTTCCCACTGGCACAGCTATAGGGTCCAGATCTCAGCCTAGCTAGGCAAGCTAAATCCTCCAGCACCCTCTCTGTCCAATCAATGTTTCGTGTTCCTGCCCACGTAGCTGACACACACACACTTTGAGATAAGAGTTTATACAACCACACAGATACTTCTGGGGAAGGCTGGCACAGGTTCTCCAGCTGTGCCCCTTTTTCCCAGACTATACAGTAGTACCAGCTGCCACCACCCACTAATACTTATCAGCTACTCAAAGGCCCTTAAAAGAATGTCCAATTATTACTGTGCAATATTATTATCCAATTGGTAAGTGTGACTACAGTCAAGGCTTATTAGAGTGGCTATGTACAGTTTTACCAAAGGCATACAAGTACTCTAAAGAGCTTACATTATCTCTACACAAACCAGACAGTTAAATGGTTTTAAAATATTTAATAATAAATAATTAAAATCACAAGACAATACTTTCTACTATACAGTGCTAGTCAAAAGTTCAGAGATCACACAGAATAAATCAGTAGTACAGTTCTGACATCACAGAAAAAAAACACTTAGTATAATATTTTCTAATTCCTAGCTACTTCTAGGAGAAAACACAGTTCTAACATACTACTTACATAAAGAGAGCATAAGGCAGTGCTGAGTTGGATAGTCAGACAAAAATGCTTAATAATCTCTGGTTCTCACTGTTTAAATTGAAACTCCAGTTCTGATAAAACATTACATCATCGTTTACACTTTCCTGGTGTTCCCAGGCTGACAGAAACTGCATTTACATTATTTTACACTTAGAGCAATAAAGGACATTCCATATGTAAATTCTGGACATTAATTTTAGCCTTAAAACAATAGGCAGGAAGCCTTCATCTAGCCGGACTGGAGCCGACTTATTGCCCCATTGTTTTAATTTCAACATTCATATTTACAAATGATAGAATTATCTGCACAATTCTATCTGGCTAGGCTGGCAGCCTTCACCCATCTCTACCAGTCTTCACATCCCCCCCCCGGAGAACTCAAGCTAGTTTTTCAAGTGACCCTTGAAAAACACCGCTTGAGAGGGTTAGGTCTGAGTATACCTACCTCATTCCCTGTCTTGAGAGCCCATCTGCATTGGCATTGCTACTCCCACTGATGTGCTGCATTGACATATCATATGCTTGCTACCCTAGGCTCCATCTTAGCAACTTGGTATTTTGCTGGCTGGATCTGTTTAACCATACTAGGGGGGTGTGATCTGTAATAACAGTGAATTTCCTTCCATACAGATAAGGCTGAAGTTTCTGCAGTGCCTACACTATGGCTAGACATTCCTTTTGTACAGCTGCATAGCATTCCTTCCTGGGTTGGAGCCTACAACTGAGATAAACCACTGGGTGCTCTTTCATCTCTGAATAAATCTGGCTAAGTACAGCCCCCACCCCATGGTTTGAAGCATCTACCTGCACAACAAATTCTTTGCTGTAATCTGGACTGGCTAACACAGGGGGCCCTCCAACAGCTTCTTTAAGCTTCTGGAATGCCTGCTCACATGCTGGGGTCCACATTTCCTTATCTGGCCTGTTCTTCCTTGTCAGATCTGTGAGGGGAGCAGCTATGGTACTATAATAGAACTGAGGACTAACTTTCTGTTGTACCCTGCTGTCCCTAAAAATGCCCTCACCTGCTTTTAAGTAACAGGTGTAGGCCATGCCTGATTAGCTTCCACTTTGGCAGGTTCTGGCCTTATGTTATCACTCCCCACTCTATGTCCTTGGCAGGAGACCTGTGCCATACACACCTGACATTTGCTCAGCTTAATGGCCAACCCTGCCCTCTGTAGTCTGCCTAGCACCTCCCTAACATGCTGAAGGTGATCTAGCCAGGAATGACTGTAGATGGCAATATCATCTAGGTAAACAAGGGCAAACCCTCCTGCTAGGATATTATCTACTAGCCTCTGGAAAGTTGCTGGGGCATTCTTCATCCCAAAGGGCATCTTTGTGAACTCCTACAAGCCAAAAGGAGTCACAAAGGATGACTTCTCTCTAGCACTGGGAGTCAAGGGCACCTGCCAGTAACCCTTGATAAGATCAGTGGTTGTAAGATACTTAGCCCCAACCAGCTTCTCCAGGGCCTCATCTGTCCTAGGCATGGGATAAGTATCCAACTCTGTCTGACTATTTAATTTCCTGTAGTCCACATAGAACCCGGTGCTGCCATCCTTCTTGGCACCAGCACCACTGGGGAGGCCCAGGGACTGTTGGAATCTTGACTGACCCCTTGTTCCAACATCTCCTGTACCTCCTCTCTCAGGGTCTGTCTGACTGTCTCAGGCACCCTATAAGGGGCCTGCCTAATAGGCCTTTGGAGTCCTGCATCCACCTGGTGCTGCATTAGGTGGATGCACCCTGGTTTTCCAGTAAACATTACCCCAAATTCCTGCAACACTGCTCGGATTTCACAAACCTGGGTAGGAGATAGCTGCTGGGTCATTGCTACCTCTTCTACTGAGATGTCAGCCCGAGCTTCACTAAAGAGATCAGTCCTGAGATCTCTCTCAGACTCCTGCTGCAATCAATCCATTGCAAATGCTCAGCACAAGGGCCTCCCTATCATGGTAAGGTTTCATCATGTTAACATGGTACAATTCGTGCCCCTGCCTTCTGCCTATCAGTAACACCATGTAGTTAACATCACTTACCTTTCTTACCACCTTGTAGGGACCCTCCCAAGCTGCTTGCAGCTTGTTCTGTCTGATGGGAATGAGAACCATTGCCTACTGCCCCACAGCATACTCTCTAGCTCGAGAAATCCTGTCATACCACACCTTTTTCTGTTGTTGGGCTTCTGCCAGGTTCTCCTGGGCCAAGCCATGAGTTCCCTGAGCCTTGTCCTGAGGTTTTGGACATATGCCACAACAGACTCCTTGTGAGTCTTGCACTCACCTTCTCACTCATCTCAAATTAAATCTAGAGGTCCCCTCACCCTATGCCCATACAGCAACTCAAAGGGTGAAACACCTATGGATTCCTGGGGAACCTCTCTGTAAGCAAACAACAGATGGGGCAAATATTTGTCCCACTCCCTCTTAAACTGATCTGCAAATGCCCATAGCATGGACTTGATTGTGGAGTTTAACCTTTCAACAAGACCATTAGTCTGGGGATGGTAGGGGGTGGTCTTCATGTGCTTCACCCCACAGGACTTCCACAGACAACCCAGCAGGTATGACATGAAATTGGTACCTCTGTCAGTCAGTATTTCTTTTGGGAAACCTACTCTGATGAAAATCTCTAACAAAGCATTTGCCACCTTCTCTGCCTCTATGGAGGACAAAGCCACTGTCTCAGGGTACCATGTAGCATAATCCACTACCACTAGGATATACTTTTTCCCTGTGGAATTTAGCATACTCATAGGACCCACAATATCCATAGCTACCCTCTGAAATGGCTCCTCAATCACAGGCAAATGCATCAAAGGAGCTCTCATCTTGTCTCCTGCCTTGCCTAGCTTTTGGCACTGCTCACAGGTCCTGCAGTACCCTGTTACATCTCTGGAAATTCCAGGCCAATGGAAGTTCTGCATAATATGCCTCTTTGTATGTTTTATGCCCCTATGACCTACAAAGGGAATATCATGGGCTATGGCTAGAAGCTTCAGATGGTAGGCTCTAGGCACTACCAAATGCTGTACTCTCTCACTTTTTAGCCCTCCCTCAGAGGTCCACTCTCTGTATAGTAACCCTTTGTCCCAGTATACAGATTCCCCCTTTCCTTGAGAATCAGGTGCCTCCCTAGCTACCTGCCTCAGGCCTTGCAATGTAGGGTCTGAGAGCTGAGCCTGTCTCAACTCTCTCCTTGTAACCCTTCCCAGCTCCCCTTCCACAGGAAGTCTGGCATCCTCTAACAGTGGTGCCTCACTGTCAGACTGTGTACTACTACTCACCTCTACCTTTGCAGTCACTCTGTCCAAGGGAACATCAGTACCCACAAGCAGCTGTGGCTCACCTTCAGTCTCACTACTACAGCATAGCTCACTCCCTGAAGTAATCACATCACCAGTCCTGGCTGCAAGTATGCAGTCTGTCTGGGTCTCCCCCAGGCTACCAGACCCACATGCTTGTCTCCTAACCTGACTGTGTTAACTGCGTAAGCACATGGTACTGCCTCATCCAAATCCTTCCCTATCAGGACATCTGCAGGATAGTAGTTCGGTACCCCTGCTGTCTCAAGACAACCTACTATTGGAATTTTGTCTTTCCCACTTACTGGCTCCCTCACCTTTTGTTCCCCACCTTGCCTCCATGGACACCTGTATGCCACATGGCCCCACTGGTTGCATTCAAAACATTTAATCCTAGCTCTTGGACATGTACCTGGACTAGTGGCTTCCCCTGCTACTGGCAGATTCTGTTGGGGCAGTCTGTGCTGCCCACCATGGGTTACTTTAGAACTATGAGCAGTACTGGGGGTCCCCTTCCTGTGCAAGGTTGCCCTGCTTGCCAGGTATAGGTCTCCCTTTTTCCCCAACTTATCTGACATAGCACATTGTCTATCAGCTAACCAGATCCTCATGTCTTCAGGCAAAGTGCTAAGGGCTTTTTCCCTCACCAAAAGGTCTGCCAGCCCTTCAAAAGTGGTGATCTGACATCCACTCACCCACCCATGGAAATCAGTGCTCAATTTAGCAACATATTCACACACACTTTCATCTGCCTTGTGTCTATGGTCACAAAACGTTTTCCTATACATTTCAGGTGTTAGCTTAAACACTTCTAAAAGACCTTTCTTCACAGCAGTATAATCAAAACATGCAATGTCAGACATTTTAGATAATGCAGTTACAGCTTTACCATGGAGTAAGGGAGTCTGGAACCATACCCAGAGCCCTTGGTCAACTTCATACTGTTTATATACCCTCTCAAACATATGAATGAAGCTATCAGAATTATCCCCCTCTTTAAAACGCAGAAGAAATTTACTGACCTTTTTTGCTTCTGGGGTCCAGTTACTCCCTTTCCCATTACCTCCATGACTCTGGCAAAGACTCAGCATCTCCTTCTCATGCTGCCTCTGTCTCTCTTGTTCCTCAGCTTGCAGACGTAACAGCTTCTCATTCTCCTCAGCCTGCAAACATCGCAGTCTTTCATCTGCATCTAATTTCACACACCTGGCCTTCAACTCAAGTCTCTTTGGCTCCAGCTGGATTTTTAAGTCCACTGCAGAAAGGTTGAGCTGTCCATTCTTCAAGGGAATTATATCTCCACTTCCAGTCTGATTGTCCTCCTGATTGCTGTTTTCTGATGCAGCTGTAACCAAGGCTGCAATCAGGTCTGCCTTAGTCAGGTTTCCATGCACCAGTCCCCTAGCCTGGCACATCTCCACCAGCTGGCTCCTTGTCATCTTTCCATACTCCTCTGCTGACATGCTGCTTACTCACCCTGACTAACTAAACTAACAAAAGAAATAAAACAATTGTGATCTGAACTCTGAGTATTCACTGTGTGGCTGATTTAGAGTAAAAAACACTTTCAGAGATCACTGCACACAAGCTACAGGATTCACTCTACCAACACCAGCCAATCAGTATTTGCCAACTAATTAATATGTGATGCGGATATCCCACCACTGCCAAACAATTAATATGTGAGGATATCCCAACCACTGCCCACCAATTAATATGTGAGGTGGATATCCCAACCACTGCCACCAATTAATATGTGATGCCCGTGCCCTGGCCCAGCAGTCAAGGAGCCTCAGTCCTCAACACTAACACCAAAGAGGGCGTCTCATATATGGATAAAGGATAATAAATACACACAGTAAAATGCAATTTCCCTTAAGAGCACACAGCGATCACAGTCAGTTCAGGACTGGTCGCTCCCTTGCTCCCCTGGTCCTCAGTAAGACTCCACACTGACACAGCTATAGGGTCCAGATCTCAATCTAGCTGGGCAAGCTAAACCCTCCAGCACCCTCTCTCTCCAACCAGTGCTTCATGTCCCTGCCCAAGTAGCTGACACACACACACTTTGAGATAAGAGTTTATACATCCACACAGACACTTCTGGGGAAGGCTGGCACAGGTTCTCCAGCTGTGCCCCTTTTTTCCAGACTATACAGTAGTACCATCTGCCACTACCCGCTAATACTTATCAGCTACTCAAAGGCCCTTAAAAGGGTGTCCAATTATTACTGTGCAATATTATTATCCAATTGGTAAGTGTGACTACAGTCAAGACTTATTAGAGTGGCTATGTACAGTTTTACCAAAGGCATACAAGTACTCTAAAGAGCTTACATTATCTCTACACAAACCAGACACAGTTAAAAGTTTTAAAATATTTAATAATACATAATTAAAACCACAAGACAATACTTTCTACTATACAGTGCTAGTCAAAAGTTCAGAGATCACACAGAAATATTTAAAATAAATCAGTAGTACCATTCTGACATCACAGAAAAACACTTAGTCTAATTTTTTCTAATTCCTAGCTACATCTAGGAGAAAACACAGTTCTAGCATACTACTTACATAAAGAGAGCATAAGGCAGTGCTGAGTTGGATAGTCAGACAAAAATGCTTAATAATCTCTGGTTCTCACTGCTTAAATTGAAACAGCAGTTCTGATAAAACATTACATCATCTTTTACGCTTTCCTCGTGTTCCAGGATGACAGAAACTACATTTACATTCTTTTACACTTAAAGCAATAAAAGACATTCCACATGTAAATTCTGATCATTAATTTTAGCCTTAAAACAATAGGCAGGAAGCCTTCATCTAGCTGGACTGGAGCCGACTTGTAAAAAATCAAAGGCAGTGATGAAATAATTTTAATTTCAAAGGACCAACAAGAAATACTTGACTTAGTTTTCTTTACAGCAGATGGCAATGTTGCCACATTGTTTTAAGTTCAACATTCATATTTACAAATGATAGAATTATCTGCACAATTCTATCCGGCTAGGCTGGCAGCCTTCACCCATCTCTACCAGTCTTCACACAACCTTAACATATGAATCATGCAGGATAGTATGTAGTGTACACTATATAATGATAAGGACAGTGCTAACTTACCTTATGCACCATGCAAGATAGTAAACAGTGTAAACTATGTAATAAGGAAAGGCAGTAAACCTTACCTTATGATGCAGCAGGAAAGTAAACAGTGTAAACTATGTAATAAAACAAGACAGTATGACCTTAACTTATGCAGTATGCAGAATAACATGCAGTGTACACTATGCAATAAGGAAGGGCAGTATTATAGTATCTTATGCAGCATGCAGGATAATAAACAGTGAATACTTTATAAGGATTGCAGGATAGTAAGCTGTTCACACTATGTAACATAGGAAGAGAGTAAACCCTAACCTTATGCAGCTCACAGGGTAGTATGCAGTGTGTACTGTGTAACAAGGAAGTACAGTACAACCTTACATTATGCAGTATGCAGAATAGTATGCAGTGTACACTATATAATAAAGGACAGTACAACCTTACCTTATGCAACATGCAGAAAACAATGCAGTGCTTACTGTGTAATAAGTAGAAAAGTATAGCCTTTCTTTACGCAGCATGCAGAATAGCATGCATTATGCACTGTATAAAAAGGGAGGGCAGTACGACCATTTCCTATGTAGCATGCAGGATTGCAAACAGCATATACTATGTAATATGGAAGGAAAGTGCAACCTTACCTTATGCAGCATTCAGGATAGAATGCAGTGCACACTATGTAATAAGGAAGGACAGTGCAACCCTACCTTGTCCAGCATGTAAAATGGTAAACAGTATACACTATGCAATATGGAAGGCCAGTGCAATCTTTTCTTATGCAGTATTCAGGATAGTATGCAGTGCATACTATGTAATATTTTTTTATTTTTTATTTTACATTTGTTGACCGGGCTAGTCCAACTGGATACATATCCATTTTCAGTGGAGGCCCGGGGAGAAAAGCTCCAGTTAAAAAACATAGTAAAAAACAATGAAAAACATACTACAAAACTTACAGAAATATTTAATACAAAAATTAGAAAAAGGCATTAGTATGAAATAAATTCATCTTAGTTTAGCAATATTTAAAAAAGGAGTAGGAAAAATGAGTGGGAGAGTTAAGCATGCTAAGTAGTACTTGTGAGTGACAGTGTTAGAAATCAAGAAGGAAGGCTAGTATAAAGAATGGTAAATGCAGGGTTGTGGTTAAGAAAAATGTGTTTTGAGGGTATCAGATAATTAGAGAAAAAAACAGTTAGTCAGGATTGGTACAAGAGCATAACCAGTGGTTAGAGAAGAAAAGTTTTAGGTTAGTTTTAAATAGTGAGAGAGGTTAGGGTTGTCAGTTCTTGTGGTAATTGATTCCATATTTTACCAACTGAATTAGAGAATATGGAGTCACCTGCTAAGTTATTTGATAAGCAAGTATGAATCAACATTTTGTTAGCAGAGCGCAGATTCCTCAAGTTATTGAATGGTCTTATGAAGGTAGAGAGAATTGGGGTGTTGTTTGGTTGGTGCAGGGATTTGTGGGCGATTATAAATTGTTTAAATTGTAATAGGTGAGGTAATTCAAGCCAGCCTAGTTGTTTTAGATTCTGACAGTGATGAGTCCTGTACAGAGAGTTTGTAGCAAATCTGGCAATATTGTTATATGATTTAGCTAGTTTGTTAAGATTATTTTTAGAAAGATTGGTATATATGGGGGAAGCGTATAACAGGGTAGAGATTAAGTGGGTTCTAGCTATAGTGGTTCTGGCTACTGGTGTCAGGAAAGGTTTTATTCTATAGAGGGATCCAAGTTTTTTGTTAATAGATTTTATTGTAGTATTTATGTGAGTGTCAAACTTTAGTTGATTGTCAATTGTAATTCTAGGAGTTTGGTGGTGGGGTCTGGAGATAATGGCAAATTACCATTGTTGGATGCAAGTGTAAAATGAAGAGGGAGACAAGTGATTAACTGCTTGGAAGACATTTGAGCCTTGTTCTTTGTAGCTTGTAGTAAGTTCTTTGTAGCTGAACATATGATTCGCACAGGCTAATAAGTTCTTTGGCTCAGTATTTTAAATGAAAAGGTAGTGCCTTTCAGGAAACTACCCTCTGTGTCCCCCTTTTGGAATTTTGTCTTTCCCACTTACTGGCTCCCTCACCTTTTGTTCCCCACCTTGCCTCCATGGACACCTGTATGCCACATGGTCCCACTGGTTGCATTCAAAACATTTAACCCTAGCTCTTGGACATGTACCTGGACTAGTGGCTTCTCCTGCTATTGGCAGATTCTGTTGGGGCAGTCTGTGCTGCCCACCATGGGTTCCTTTAGACCTATGAGCAGTACTGGGGGTCCCCTTCCTGTGCAAGGTTGCCCTGCTTGCCAGGTATAGGTCTCCCTTCTTCCCCAACTCATCTGAAGTAGCACATTGTCTATCAGCTAATCAGATCCTCATGTCTTCAGGCAAAGTGCTAAGGGCTTTTTCCCTCACCAAAAGGTCTGCCAGCCCTTCAAAAGTGGTGACCTGACATCCACTCACCCACATACGGAAATAAGTGCTCAATTTAGCAACATATTCACACACACTTTCATCTGCCTTGTGTCTATGGTCACAAAACGTTTTCCTATACATTTCAGGTGTTAGCTTAAACACTTCTAAAAGACATTTCTTCACAGCAGTATAATCAAAACATGCAATGTCAGACATTTTAGATAATGCAGTTACAGCTTTACCATGGAGTAAGGGAGTCAGGAACCATACACAGAGCCCTTGGTCAACTTCATACTGTTTATATACCCTCTCAAACATATGAATGAAGCTATCAGAATTATCCCCCTCTTTAAAATGCGGAAGACATTTACTGACCTTTTTTGCTTCTGGGGTCCAGTTACTCCCTTTCCCATTACCTCCATGACTCTGGCAGATAGTCAGCATCTCCTTCTCATGCTGCCTCTGTCTCTCTTGTTCCTCAGCTTGCAGACGTAACAGCTTCTCATTCTCCTCAGCCTGCAAACATCGCAGTCTTTCATCTGCTTCTAATTCCACATGCCTGGCCTTCAACTCAAGTCTCTTTGGCTCCAGCTGGATTTTTAAGTCCACTGCAGAAAGGTTGAGCTGTCCATTCTTCAAGGGAATTATATCTCCACTTCCAGTCTGATTGTCCTCCTGATTGCTGTTTTCTGATGCAGCTGTAACCAAGGCTGCAATCAGGTCTGCCTTAGTCAGGTTTCCATGCACCAGTCCCCTAGCCTGGCACATCTCCACCAGCTGGCTCCTTGTCAGCTTTCCATACTCCTCTGCTGACATGCTGCCTACTCACCCTGACTAACTAAACTAACAAAAGAAATAAAACAATTGTGATCTGAACTCTGAGTATTCACTGTGTGGCTGATTTAGAGTAAAAAACACTTTCAGAGATCACTGCACACAAGCTACAGGATTCACTCTACCAACACCACTACAAGCCAATCAGTATTTTCCAACTAATTAATATGTGATGTGGATATCCCACCACTGCCAAACAATTAATATGTGAGGATATCCCAACCACTGCCCACCAATTAATATGTGAGGTGGATATCCCAACCACTGCCACCAATTAATATGTGATGCCCGTGCCCTGGCCCAGCAGTCAAGGAGCCTCAGTCCTCAACACTAACACCAAAGAGGGCATGTCATATATGAGGAAAGGATAATAAATACACACAGTAAAATGCAATTTCCCTTAAGAGCACACAGCGATCACAGTCAGTTCAGGACTGGTCACTCCCTTGCTCCCCAGGTCCTCAGTAAGACTCCCCACTGACACAGCTATAGGGTCCAGATTTCAATTTAGCTGGGCAAGCTAAACCCTCCAGCACCCTCTCTCTCCAACCAGTGCTTCATGTCCCTGCCCAAGTAGCTGACACACACACACTTTGAGATAAGAGTTTATACATCCACACAGACACTTCTGGGGAAGGCTGGCACAGGTTCTCCAGCTGTGCCCCTTTTTTCCAGACTATACAGTAGTACCAGCTGCCACTACCCACTAATACTTATCAGCTACTCAAAGGCCCTTAAAAGGGTGTTCAATTATTACTGTGCAATATTATTATCTAATTGGTAAGTGTGACTACAGTCAAGACTTATTAGAGTGGCTATGTACAGTTTTATCAAAGGCATACAAGTACTCTAAAGAGCTTACATTATCTCTACACAAACCAGACACAGTTAAAAGTTTTAAAATATTTAATAATACATAATTAAAACCACAAGACAATACTTTCTACTATACAGTGCTAGTCAAAAGTTCAGAGATCACACAGAAATATTTAAAATAAATCAGTAGTACCATTCTGACATCACAGAAAAACAATTAGTCTAATTTTTTCTAATTCCTAGCTACATCTAGGAGAAAACACAGTTCTAGCATACTACTTACATAAAGAGAGCATAAAGCAGTGCTGAGTTGGATAGTCAGACAAAAATGCTTAATAATCTCTGGTTCTCACTGCTTAAATTGAAACAGCAGTTCTGATAAAACATTACATCATCTTTTACGCTTTCCTCATGTTCCAGGAAGACAGAAACTACATTTACATTCTTTTACACTTAAAGCAATAAAAGACATTCCATATGTAAATTCTGATCATTAATTTTAGCCTTAAAACAATAGGCAGGAAGCCTTCATCTAGCCGGACTGGAGCCGACTTGTAAAAAATCAAAGGCAGTGATGAAATAATTTTAATTTCAAAGGACCAACAAGAAATACTTGACTTAGCTTTCTTTACAGAAAAAGCAATGTTGCCACATTGTTTTAAGTTCAACAATCATATTTACAAATGATAGAATTATCTGCCCAATTCTATCTGGCTAGGCTGGCAGCCTTCACCCATCTCTACCAGTCTTCACACAACCTTAACATATGAATCATGCAGGATAGTATGTAGTGTACACTATATAATGATAAGGACAGTGCTAACTTACCTTATGCACCATGCAAGATAGTAAACAGTGTAAACTATGTAATAAGGAAAGACAGTAAACCTTACCTTATGATGCAGCAGGAAAGTAAACAGTGTAAACTATGTAATAAAACAAGACAGTATGACCTTAACTTATGCAGTAAGCAGAATAACATGCAGTGTACACTATGCAATAAGGAAGGGCAGTATTATAGTATCTTATGCAGCATGCAGGATAATAAACAGTGAATACTTTATAAGGATTGCAGGATAGTAAGCTGTGCACACTATGTAACATAGGAAGAGAGTAAACTCTAACCTTTGCAGCACACAGGGTAGTATGCAGTGTGTACTGTGTAACAAGGAAGTACAGTGCAACCTTACATTATGCAGTATGCAGAATAGTATGCAGTGGACACTATATAATAAAGGACAGTACAACCTTACCTTATGCAACATGCAGAAAACAATGCAGTGCTTACTGTGTAATAAGTAGAAAAGTATAGCCTTTCTTTACGCAGCATGCAGAATAGCATACATTATGCACTGTATAAAAAGGGAAGGCAGTACAACCATTTCCTATGTAGCATGCAGGATTGCAAACAGCATATACTATGTAATATGGAAGGAAAGTGCAACCTTACCTTATGCAGCATTCAGGATAGAATGCAGTGCACACTATGTAATAAGGAAGGACAGTGCAACCCTACCTTGTCCAGCATGCAAAATGGTAAACAGTATACACTATGCAATATGGAAGGCCAGTGCAATCTTTTCTTATGCAGTATTCAGGATAGTATGCAGTGCATACTATGTAATATTTTTTTTATTTTTTATTTTGCATTTGTTGACCGGGCTAGTCCAACTGGATACATATCCATTTTCAGTGGAGGCCCGGGGAGAAAAGCTCCAGTTAAAAAAAAAACATAGTAAAAAACAACGAAAAACATACTACAAAACTTACAGAAATATTTAATACAAAAATTAGAAAAAGGCATTAGTATGAAATAAATTCATCTTAGTTTAGCAATATTTAAAAAAGGAGTAGGAAAAAATGAGTGGGAGAGTTAAGCATGGTAAGTAGTACTTGTGAGTGACAGTGTTAGAAATCAAAAAGGAAGGCTAGTATAAAGAATGGTAAATGCAGGGTTGTGGTTAAGAAAAATGTGTTTTGAGGATATCAGATAATTAGAGAAAAAAAACAGTTAGTCAGGATTGGTACAAGAGCATAACCAGTGGTTAGAGAAGAAAAGTTTTAGGTTAGTTTTAAATAGCGAGAGAGAGGTTAGGGTTGTCAGTTCTTGTGGTAATTGATTCTATATTTTACCAACTGAATTAGAGAATATGGAGTCACTTGCTAAGTTATTTGATAAGCAAGTATGAATCAACATTTTGTTAGCAGAGCGCAGATTCCTCATGTTATTGAATGGTCTTATGAAGGTAGAGAGAATTGGGGTGTTGTTGGGTTGGTGCAGGGATTTGTGGGTGATTATAAGTTGTTTAAATTGTAATAGGTGAGATAATTCAAGCCAGCCTAGTTGTTTTAGATTCTGACAGTGATGAGTCCTGTATAGAGAGTTTGTAGCAAATCTGGCAATATTGTTATATGATTTAACTAGTTTGTTAAGATTATTTTTAGAAAGATTGGTATATATGGGGGAAGCGTATAACAGGGTAGAGATTAAGTGGGTTCTAGCTATAGTGGTTCTGGCTACTGGTGTCAGGAAAGGTTTTATTCTATAGAGGGATCCAAGTTTTTTGTTAATAGATTTTATTGTAGTATTTATGTGAGTGTCAAACTTTAGTTGATTGTCAATTGTAATTCCTAGGAGTTTGGTGGTGGGGTCTGGAGAGATAATGGTACCATTGTTGGATGCAAGTGTAAAATGAAGAGGGGGAGACAAGTGAGAGGGTGTAAAGAGTAGTAGCTTGGTTTTTTTTGGGTTGAGGAGAAGACAATGGTTGGAGAACCATTGTTCTATAGTGGAGAAGGCTTTTTGTGTTAGAGAATGAAGTTCTGTTAGGGATGAGGCTGAACAAATGATGGTAGAGTCATCAGCATATTGGATGCAGGTAGAGAGTGGATTAGAGAGATGAAGGTCATTTATGAAAATGGAAAACAGTAGTGGACCTAAAATGGAGCCCTGAGGAACACCTATGGAGGTGGGCAGAAGGTCTGAAAGATGGTTTTGCCAGAGAACTGCTTGTTTTCGGTTTTCCAGGTAGGATGTAAACCAGTTCATAGCAGGATTATCAAGAGAGAGGGACTTTAGTAGGTGGAGGAGAAGTTGATGATTGACCATGTCGAAGGATTTAGATAGGTCTACAAAGAATGCTGAGGATAAAATATTATTGTTGCGATTTATGTTGATACAGTTGGTAAATGATAGAAAGGCTGTAGTGGTGCTGTGGAAAGTCCAGAAACCATGTTGACAGTTAGCTAGGAGATTATAGTGGAGTAGGTGGGTTATTAATTGTTTGTGGATGCATTTTTCCATTATTTTGACAAGTGGAGAGAGTAGAGCTATGGGGCAAAAGTTGGAGAACTCAGTAGAGTCACCACCTTTGTGAAGAGGAATGATATGAGAGATTTTCCAAATTGTTGGGATAGTGCATTCTTTTATAGTTCTATTGATCAATATGGAGATTGGGTAGGCAATGGCTTTGGCTCCTATTTTGAGGTATTCTGCTGGTAATTTATCAGCTGAGGGGGTGGTAGATTTTAATTTTTGAAGTAAGGAAGAGATATAGGAGGTGGGTATAGGTTCATGGTGAAAAGGGAGAGGAGTGGAGCTTGGACTGGGCAACTTAGAGGTATTAGGGTTTTGTTGGTTAGCTAGATTTAGTATAGCAGTAGTGAAGAAAGTATTAAAGGCATTTGCTGTTTGTAATGGAAAATCAGGGTTGGAGCCTAGTGGATTAGGTGTTGCCGCTTTACCTGGGGATAGTAGTGTGTTAATAGCAGACCAGAACTTTTGAGGTTGTTGAAGGGATGATTGCTGTAGTTGAATATAAACGTTCTTTTTATCTTGTAGGATAGCTTTTTTTGTTAGGTTTCTTTGTTGTCTAAAAATTTGGTGATCAATCATGTTCTTTGTGGTATGCCATTTAGTCCAAGATTTATTTCTACTAAGGATTAATTTCTTGCTATGATTTGAGAGCCAAGGGGCTGGTTTATTTTTCATTCTTATGGAACACATTGGGGCATGATGGTCTAGGATCACTAGGAAAGTGGTATTGAAGTAATTAACTGCTTCATTTATGGGAGGAACTTAAGGGGTGACCAACTACATTGTTTAAGTTCATTTAGAAACAGTTCCTTGTCAAAGTGTTTTTTACTACGGGCAGTTCTGACTGAAGTGGAGATATTTAAACTTGTTTTATGTCTGATAATATATATTAGAGAGTGCTCACTAAGGTCATCTGGGAGGGTTCCTGTTGTATAGTTTTCCTGTGGACAATTTGTTAGTATCCAATCTAGGATGCTTTCTTTATTATTGAGTTTATTTATTCTGGTTGGAGAGTTTATAGCTTGTGAGCAGCCATAGAGGTTGATCAGGGTAGATGGATTGGTGTTGTTACATAAATTCCAGTCAATATTAAAGTCTCCTAGTACTATTGTTTCTTGAGGAAGATTAGAAGAAAGCCAGTTAAGTAAGTCCTCAAGTATTGTGGGGTTTTTACCTGGGGGAAGGTAGGTGCAGATGATGTTAATTGATTTATGGGAGTTAAGCTCCAGTTTAGAAATAATTATTTCTATGTTGTTATCTGAGGGTAGTTTATGATTTATTTTGTTGATTTGTAGTCCTGCCTTATAAAGAATTGCTACCCCTCCACCTTTTCTATTTATGCGGTCTTGTCGAAGGATACTGTAGCCTGGGGGGATAACTTCAGTATCTTGTATTGAGGGTTTAAGCCATGTTTCGGTTAAGCAGAGGATGTCGAACTGTTGGACATCCAGGAGAGCATGAATTTGTGGTATTTTATTGCATATACTACGTATGTTTAGATGGGCTATTGAGAGTGATTTGGAGAGTTTGGTTGATGGTAAAGTGATTGTATTATATTGGTTGCAGTTTGTATGGGATGGGGGAGATGTTGGGTCTTGGTTGGGGTGAATGTCTCCATCTATTAAGGAGTGAAGTAATATCAAGTTATAGTATTGGGGAGGTTTACTGTGGTAGTGACATAAGTTTTTATTGGTAAGAATTGAGTATTTAATATGAATTAGTCGATGATATTTAGCCTGAAAGAAACTAGGTTTGTCGATGGCATTGTGAAAGCTTCTAGATACATCTGGGAAAGGTGTTAGAGTTTGTTTGGAAGGGATGATAAGAGTAAAGGAGAGGGGTTGTGCATAGGAGGTTAGGAGATAAGTGGTGGTAAGAGTGTTTATGAGTGAGAGTACTAGTAAACATTGGAGATAAGACATGGTAGAAGAATGTATGGTAGTTATTAGAGGAGAAGGTGATAAGTAGGGGTTAAGTATTGGATGATTAAGCTGGTGGTAGTGGAAGGAGATTTGTATTTGAGGGGAGTGGAGTTGAAATTGTAGGGTGTGGCTGGCAGTGATTCTATGATTGGTAGTTGGTGAGGGGTGTGTGGTTATGAGGGTATAAGTTTAGAGATAGTGGGGGCGGGTGAGATTTGGGGGCAGGGTAGGGGAGCGGAGTGAGCCCGAAGGGCGAATGGAGCGGGAAGAACCAAAGTGATCAGAAGAGGATCGAAAACCTATCAGTGGAAAGTTGTATAGCAGAAAGGTAAGTGGACTTGGCCTAGGAGTAATGGGCTGAATTGGACTAAAAAATAGAAATAAGAGAGAGAGAGAAAAAGAAAAGTTAGAATATACAGAGAAAGAGAGAATTAAGAAAAGTTATAGTTTAAAGGGTATGTTAGAGTTAGTGAGTAGAAGTAGCTATAGTGTAATAAGGAAAGACAATACAACCTTACCTTATGCAGCATACAGAATAACACGCAGTGTACACTGAGTAATAAAGAAGGGTGGCACAACTATTCCTTATACAGCATGCAGGATAGCATGCATTGTGCACTGCAAAATGAGGAAGGGTAGCTCAACCATTTCTTATGAAGCATGCAGAATTTTAAACAGTGTATCTTATGTAATATGGAAGGACAGCCCAGCCTAATCTTATGCAATAAGGAAGGATAGTGCAACCTTTCCTTACTCAACATGCAGGATAATAAACAGTGTACACTATGCAATAAGCAAGGACAGTAGAACCTTATTGTATGTAGTATGCAGGACAGTATGCAGTGTATTCTATGTAATAATGAAGGACAGTGCAACTTTACCTTATGCAACATGCAGGATAGTAAACAGTATACACTATGTAATATGGTAGGATATTACAACCTTAACTTATGCAGCATACATAATTAATTACATGCAGTTTACACTATATAATAAAGAAGGACAGTACAATCTTATTTTATGCAGCATGCAGGATAATAAACAGTGCATACTTGGGAAGGAAGGAAGGACAGTATAACTTAGCTTATGCAGCATATAGAATAGTGTGCAGTGTATATTAGATAATAAGGAAAGACAGTAGAACCTTTTCTTATGCAGCATGCAGGATTGTAAACAGTGTACACTGTGTGAAAAGTAAGAAAAGTATAACCTTTCCTTATGCAGCATGCAGGACATCATGCATTGTGCACTGTGTAATAAGTAAAGGCAGTACAACCATTTCTTATGTTGCATGCAGAAGTTTTAACAGTGTACACCATGTAGTATAAAAGGACAGTGTAACCTTACTTTATGCAGCATGAAGAAAACTATGCAGTGTGCACTATATAATATGGAAGGACTGAGTAATTTTACCTTATTCAGCATGCAGGATAGTAAACAGTGTACAATACATAATATGGAAGGGCAATGCAACCTTACCTTAAACAACATGTAGGATAATAAACAGTATACAATACGCAATAAGAAAGGAAGTAGAACTTTATCATTTGCAGTAGTCAGGATAATATGCAGTGTATACTATGCAATAAGGATGGCTAGTACAACCTTACCTTATGCAGCATGCTGGATAGTTTGCAATGTACACTATGTAATAAGGAAAGACAGTACAACCTTACCTTATGCAGCATACAGTATAGTAGGCAGCGTACCTCATGGAATAATGAAGAACTGTGACACCTTACCTTATTTAGCATGCAGGATAATATAAAGTATATATTATGTAATAAGAAAGGACAGGAGAAACCTAACTTATGTAGTAGGATAGTAAACAGTGCACACTATGTAATAAGCAAGACAAGTGGAACCTTACCTTATAAAGAAAGCAAACTAGTACCTGGTTGACTCTGTGTCCTAAGTAAGAACAATACTGTTTTACTTTAGGCAGCACACAGGATGATACCTAGTATATGTTATATATCTACATTACATAGCAAAAAGGAGTATCACACTCATCATATGCAGCAGACAGAACGATATCTACTCCATACTATGCAAGCAATAGAAAAAGTAAAATCATAGTTTATGTTCCATGAAAGATGGAATACTGTCTAGACAGTATAATAATTAGGTAAGCGAAACCTTGCCTTATGCAACTGGCAGGATAGTACCCAGTCTAGGCTTTGCTGTAAGTAGGAAGGGTACATCATTATGTGACACAGCATACAGAATAGTACACAGTTCACACTATATAATAAACAGCACCAGATCAGTGTTGCTTTATAAAACAGCAGCAGAATAGTACATATTGTAAACTGTGTAGTAAGTAGAGATAGCACAGCATTACTTTATACAGCTCTTTACGTGTTACTCAGTCTAGTGTATGTAATGAGTAGGACCAGTAATTCATTACCTGATGCATCATGCAGAATAGACACAATCTGTACTATGCTGCCTGTAAGAACAGAACAACCTTACCTTATGCAGCATTCAGGACATTACACAGTCTATACTAGGTACAACCTTAACTTATGCAACACGCAGGACATTACACAGTCTATACTAGGTACAACCTAACCTTATGCAGCATGTGCAATACAACATAGTTTGTACTATAAAGTGAGCAGGACTAATAGACCCTCACCTTATGTAGCATGCAAGACATTACAAAGTCTATACCACGTACAACCTAATCTTATGTAGTACACAGGATAGAGCACAGTATATACTATATAGTGAGCAGTAATGGTATAACCTTACCTTATGCAGCATGCAGGATAGTATGCAGTGTACACTATGTAACAGGGAAGGACAGTGCAACCATACCTTATTCAGCACGTAGGATAGTAAATAGTATATACTATATAATATGGAAGGACAGTGAAAACTGACACTATGCATGATGCAGAACAGTATGCAATGTACACTGTGTAGAACCTTACCTTGGACAGCATGCAGGACAACATGCAGTATACATTATGAAGTAAGGAAGGACAGTGAAACCTTATCTTATGCAGTATGCAGGATAATATACAGTGTACACTATATAATAAGGAAGGACAGGAGAAACCTATCTTATGCTGCATGCCAAATAGTAAACAGTGTACACTGTGTCATAAGGAAGGGCAGTACAAGTTTATGTTAAATAACAAACAGGATAATACACAATGCACACTATGTAGTGAGCAGGACAAGCAGAATCTTACCTTATAAAGAACACAGAATAGTAGCTGGAGTACTCCGTGTCATAAGTAAGAACAATAAATGTTTACTTTAGGTATCACACAAGTTGATACCCAGTGCACATTATTTATCTACATTTTATAACAAAAAGGAATGGCACAGTCTTACCTGATGCAGCAGAAAGAAAGCTATCCACTCCATACTATTTAAGAATGATGGAACCCAGTCCAGACTGTGCAATAATTATGTACAGTAAAACACTGCCTTATTCATCTGGCAGAACCATACCCAGTATAAACTTTGCAGTGTGTAGGAATAGTAAATCATTATGTCATGTAGCATATAGAATAGCACACAGTCCACATTATGTAATAAACAGGACCAGATCAATGCTGCTTTATAAAGCCACAGCAGAATAGTACATAGTGTAAACTGTGAAATAAGTAGAGATAGTGCAACATTACCTTATATAGCTCCCTAAGTGTTACCCAGCCGAGGGTATGTAGTAAGTAGGACCAGCAATTCATTACCTGATGCATCATGCAGGATAGACACAATCTGCACTATGCTGCCTGAAAGAACAGAGAAACCTTACATTATGCAGAATGCAGGACATTACAAAGTCTATACTAGGTACAACATTACCTTATGCAGTATGTGGGATGGTACACCATCCACATTAATTTATAAGTAGGAACCTTGGTTTATGCAGCTTGCAGGATTCTATGTGACCTAGGCTATATAGGAAGAAGGCACACTAAGTCTTTACTTCATGCAGTATGCAGGAATGTGCACAATATAACTATATAATAAGGAGTAGCAGTAAAACATTATCCTATGCAGTGCTCAGTGTGATACTTGGTTTACATGATCTAACAAGAATGAACAGCACAACCTTACATTAGGCAGCAGGCAAAGCATGACCCCAGTCCATGTTACATTCATCATCACCAATTCAATTTCTACATGAGGTTGAGGTGTCACATCAGCTGTCACTATCTGTCTTATTTCACTGCCACTTTCCTGCCTTCTTCAACACCAGTGTCTGACTGTTATAAATCTTCTCTCATATGATCCATCTACTTCTTTGCTGGATGCCTCCATTTCCTCTTGACTTCTTCCTGTCTATCCCAAATCTTCTTCAAAAGATTTCCTTCTGCTTTTCTACCATCATAATCTGTTTTCTTTTGCCTTTTCTGCAAATGGAGCTGCTTTGGCTTCTGCTTGTAGGTCCTCATTTCTTCATCTGTCCCACAGGGTGCATCCTACCACCCATTTCAGGCACTTCATCTCCATCACCTCTAGCTTCCTCATCTGCTCTGTCTTTACTCTCCAGATTTCTGTACCATACAATAGTACTGGTTGGACCACTGTTTTGTACACCTTACTTTTCAGCTTTTTTTGGTATTCTTCTATCATACACACTACACCTAACACTCTATGCTAGTTTTCTGCAGTGCCTTTTATTCTAGCTTTGACCTCTTATTCAGATTTCTCTTCTCCTCAACCACCTCTCTCAGATACCTGAAACTGTTAATCTGTTTCACTATCTTCTCTTATATCTCAGTTATCAGCTTCTTATTTCCCCATTTGCTGCCATTATAACTGCCTCATGTCTACTCAGTTTAATCCAATGAACCTTTACTTTTGCATTCCATTCCACTATCCTTTGCTGACATTATTGCTCAGAGTCTGCTTGTAATGCCACATCATCTGCATACAACAACTTTGTTGATCTGTCCCCTCTGAACTGCTTGCTAATGTAGTCCATCACCAGTATGAACCCTGATGCTCACCCACTCCCACTAGGAAACCCTCTGTGAGACCGAACACTATCTGTACTTGAGTCATTGGGTCCTTGTACATAGCTGGCACTAATTTTTATAATATTTCTGGGACTTCAAAGCACCACAGGACTGCTCAAATCAGCTATCTTGGGACCTTGTCATGTGCTTTCTCTAAGTCTAGGAGTGCCCAGATGGACTCTTTTCTCATCTCTAGCTTTTTCTCAACTATCTGTCTCACTGCAAACATTGTGTCAGTTGTACTGCATCTGGATCTGAATCCAAACTGCTCATCTTCCATCTTACATTCTACTACTCATAGGTTCATAGGTTCATAGATTAGTACTAGGCTAACTGCTCTTGCAAGCCATTTTAAGCATAGCCAATTATCCCTTGTGAGACTCAAACCCTGCTCCTTGTGTTTATAAGGCAAATACCTTAACCATTAGGCCACCCTCTGCATATCCATTTATCAATCACCCTCTCCAGAACTTTCATGTGATGTGACAGGAATCTGATACCTCTGTACTGCCCAGAGCGGTGATGTCCCCTTTGTTCCTGAACACAATGCTTATTCTCCAGTCATCTGGGATATGCCTTTCTCTCCACACTGTTATGAGTACCATCAGGAGGCATCTCTCCCCTGTCTCACCCAGCATCTTTTTCACATCTGCTGTGACCTCATTCCCTGCTGCTTTCCCTGACTTCGTTTTCCTTAGTACTGTCCTTACTTCTTCTATGGTGGGCTCATCCTCTTCTCTCATTATAGGTTGTGTCTGGGGTGGTACAGCTTCTGTGGGATTCATAAAGCAGGAAAAGTACAACCTCACATCATTCTCCCAGCAGGGCAGAACTATATCCACACTATGATATAAGCAGAAAACATTGCAACCTTAGCTTATGCAGTATGCAGGATAGTGCATAGTCTACTATATGCAGTAGTTAGAAATCTTATGAGCTTACTTTGTGCATCTTGCAGGCTGGTGTGCAGCCTAGGCTATCTAGTAAAATGAAAAATTAAATCCTTACCTAATGCAACATGCAGGACAGTATACAGTCCACAGAATTGAGTAAGGATGAAAGGAATAATACATTATACAGCATGCAGGATTGTAAAATGTGTACTTTATATATTAAGTAGGAAAAGTACAACCTTTTGTTATGCTCCATACAAGACAGTACATAATCTACACTATACAAATATACAGGATGTGTAAAACTTTATCCTATGCAGCTTACAGATGAATACACAGTCATTAATGTGCAATGGCTGTACAACCTTACCTTAGGCAGCATGCAGTGTGGTGGCCAGACTACTACATGCAACAAACTGAAATAGCGCAGTACCTTGTAAAACATACATGATAGCACCCATCTACACTACCAGAAGCAGGAACACTACAATTGTATCTAATGTAGCATGCATGGTGATACCTACTCCATACTACCTAAAAAGTAGAAACAACACACCTTACCTGTTACTGTTTTGTCATGACCAATAACTCACTTTTAATCACTTGTGTTCATTATTCCCTCTACATAATTACTCTGGACTTACAAGTCTACAGCATAGTTTAAACTCCAATACATCTAGCACAGAAAAGTGCAGTTTTGCAGATTTAAATAAAATTGTCACTCTTTCAAAGTATGTAAAGAGTATCTAAATGCCTACAGGAAGGTATTGAAGATAACACAATAAATAAATAAATAATGTAAGAAATTTGTCCTTGGAAACCATCACATAAATAGAAGATGAAAATGAAATATGGTGCACCATTGCATACAGAATGGATGCAGTTAGGAAAAAATGACCAGGAGGACAAAATATGTAAAAAAAGAAGTCTACATTAAGTGATAGTGGTAGGGATTACATACCAAAAGCAGTCATGTAACAAATTAAGAGCGAGGTTGTCATGAGTAAGATGGTAACTCTGTGTGGTTTACTATGGTTAACTGCATGCCATTCAGTCAACAAAATTAATCAAAACTAAATGTCTAAATCCTTAGGATGTTGCACACTGAAACCAGCGACACTTCCAAGGACACAAAATACCTATAAATAATTATTTTTTGCAGGGGCAAACACCCTTGTGTACCCAGTGGAGGGATAAGACCAAACCCCCAGAGATAACCACAAACCACACTCATTGTGTAATACAGCCAGTCCTAGTGCATTCAACTATTCCCTACAGGAAAAATGGTGACTTTCCAGGTGTAACATTCCAGAGTTTATTGCTACAGGAAGTGATGCTGTAAGTTAAGTAAAAGGCATATGCAGCACAAGAGATCTAACACAGGAAGCTGAGAAGGAATGTGCAGCATACAGTCCTTCCAGGGCTGGGGAGCAGGGGAACTCACAGGATTTTTTGCAGTGGGGTGAAAAACCAGAGCCTCCCAACTCAGCACTCCCCCATGCAGCCATTCCAGTGTCCCATTACTTGGTTATTTCTCCCCAGTTGCCATAAACACTGTTCAAAACTCTCAGTGTGCATACTGTTTTATGCTTTACTGCTACAATGATTACAGATATTTGGATTAAATTTACAGCTTTTATTTCAAATTTTATAGCACAAGCACTGATAAACATTTGCTAAACAAAGCAATAATCTTACAATGAAAACATGCTTAACATTAAAACCTCTCTACCTTTGAAACTCACATTCACTGAAACAGCATTGAAACCTACATTCAAAGAAAATGCATCCAGTGGTGGGTTAAGTTTACCTCTGGGCTGTTTTCAAATCATAGGGCCCTTGCACACATTTTAGGACCATGCCAAAGTTATTTGATTCATCTTCCTGATTGTATTAATTATAATATATAATAATTGATTTATATCCCTTGTATAATACAGCTCCACTTGTTAGAGTGTGTTTTAAATTTATAGTTTTGAACATTTTTCCAGTAAGCAATGGAACAAAACATATGAATCAAAAATGACAAACTGCCCAATTCAGAACATTTCAACCAGCAATATCAATCAGTATGCCCAATTTCTGTAGAAGTAAAAGTAATCTGAGTAATTCCACATTAAAGACAGCTGAAACTAATGAAGAGGATGTCACCAGAAAACAACTTTATGATCTGGTGTTTCATCTACAAATTCAGTGCCTGCTGCCCTTAAAGAATAAATTGCCTATGTTACATTAGAAAAAATGGTAAGCTGGTATATTTTAATAGGGAATGGGTAGGAAGCTGAAAAATAGGTTCATAGTTACTAGGCATTTCATCCAAAGGATTACATACTCAGGACTGCAGCACCCCACCCCCTTAAAATACAAATGTACATGCTGTGGGAGTAGAACATATAGCCCTCTGCATCAAAATGCAAGCATGCTACCTGCTGTTCTACTAACACTGCTTTAAAACTCTATACCACAATAGTAATAGCATTTGCTAAACAAAACAGTTGCACATTTTAAGCAGACAGCATGGGCAGCAGTAAACTTCTCTTCCCTTGAAGCTCTCAATTTCTTGAAAATGCACTTGAAAATAAATTCCACATGCTAACTCTAACTAGGGCATTTCACTCTCTCTCACACACTTTCACACGCGCACACACACACACACACACACACACGCACACACACGCACACACACACACACACACACACACACACACACACACACACACACACACACACACACACACACACACACACACACACACACACACACACACACAAAACTCAGTCTCTTAGTGCAAGAAATCTGGACAAAGCCTAAAATAAATAGGGAAATATTATAAATATTGCTCTCATGAACTTACAAAATTGCTAGAATAACAGGACTTGTGTTAGTATGCATTTTTCTAAAGGATATGATGTCTATAACTCAAATGTCTGTCATTATTTAGCAACTTCAATCCTTTCTAGCAGGAATATTGGGCAAAAATCTGGATATTCTGCAAAAACCTGGACAGCCGAGGGGTATGCTACCTCTCTGTCACACACACACACACACACACACACACACACACACACACACACACACACACACACACACACACACACAAAACTCAGTCTCTTAGTGCAAGAAATCTGGACAAAGCCTAAAATAAATAGGGAAATATTATAAATATTGCTCTCATGAACTTACAAAATTGCTAGAATAACAGGATTTGTGTTAGTATGTATTTTTTTAAAGGATATGATGTCTATAACTCAAATGTCTGTCATTATTTAGCAACTTCAATCCTTTCTAGGAGGAATATTGGGCAAAAATCTGGATATTCTGCAAAAACCTGGACAGCCGAGGGGTATGCTACCTCTCTGTCACACACACACACACACACACACACACACACACACACACACACACACACACACACACACACACACACACACACACACACACACACACACACACACACACACACACACCATACCTCTCAATCTCTTAGCACAAGAAATCTGGACAATGCTTGTTATAATATTGGGACAAAAGCCCAAAACTAGGGATACATTTAGAAAGTTGATAGATTAACAAGATTTGTATTAGAATGCATTTTCTGAATGATATGATGTCTGAAACTCAAATGCATACCATTATTTATTAACTGTAATCCTTAGCTCATCCTAGTGATTTCTCCAAAAAAAAAAAAAAAAAAAAAACAGATTTTTTTTTTGATGAGCAGACCCAAAATATAGGGCACTGGGCATCTGAAAATCTGTACAGTTGAGAGGTATGACACACATACATCCTCTTACCTCCTTAGAAAGTGAATAGAACAAGTTTTGCATTATTATGCATTTTCTTAAAGATATGAAGTCTAAAGCTCAGATGTTTGCCATTATTTTCTGATTTCAGTCTTCAATAATTTGCCAGAAAAACACAATTTTATAAGAAACAAAACAAAAATATAAGGCAAACATCTGGATAATTGTGAGGTATGAACCTCCCTTACACATAATCCTACCTCCCTCTTACTTTCACACAAACACACAAGACCTTAATTCCCTCTTACACACACACACACACACACACACACACACACACACACACACACACACACACACACACACACACACACACACACACCCTTACCTTTACCTACCGACTTCTTACCTCCACACACCCCTACCTACCTATTTATTACACACACACACCTCTTGAACACTTACACACAGTACACACCTACCTCTCACTTGTACATTCGTCCACAGTCCAAATGCCTTCTGGAATTCAAATTCCACATGGCGTAGAAGACGAAGAAGTAAACCATCGGCCACACAGACACAGAAGACAAAAACAGATTGCAAACACCTGCTGCATCTGTGCAATTGGACACAAAGGGCATTCTTAAAGAAGAATGAACCCACTTGCACCAGCCTGTGGGCTACCTTGCTGGGGAGTACACTGTGTGCAAGTTAAACAGATTAAGAGGTTCAGGCATGCAAACTTAGCAGCTTAGGACACAGTGATGTTACACCAGAGATGCACACCTGGCAAGCTCAAACAGACAGCAGAAAAACAAAACATTTGCAATAAAGTAGGAGACAGAAACTTGTACAATATGGACATAAACAACCCACTGAGTCAGAAAATCATTGCAGCACACTTGGCATCAAGGAACAGAGGCATGCACAGAGCTTAGAACAGATATGGTAAATCATCAAGATCTAATGGATCATCTAGTTACAAATAGCATAGGTAGTTTTACCAGAATCTAAATGCAGTACTGAAAACAAGCACTGAAAATCAAGAATGTTTTGATACATAAGCCTTGACTACCAAAGTTTACTAAACTGAAACAAGGGTCACCTGTGTAATATTGTGTCATACAATGTACCTGGTAGAGTGCTCCATCGAGTTGATAAACAAGGGTCACCTGTGTAATATTGTGTCATACAATGTACCTGGTAGAGTGCTCCATCGTGTTGATAAACAAGGGTCACCTGTGTAATATTGTGTCATACAATGTACATGGTAGAGTGCTCCATCATGTTGATAAACAAGGGTCACCTGTGTAATATTGTGTCATAAAATGTACCTGGTAGAGTGCTCCATCGTGTTGATAAACAAGGGTCACCTGTGTAAGATTGTGTCATACTATGTACCTGGTAGAGTGCTCCATCGTGTTGATAAACAAGGGTCACCTGTGTAATATTGTGTCATACAATGTACCTGGTAGAGTGCTCCATCGTGTTGATAAACAAGGGTCACCTGTGTAATATTGTGTCATACAATGTACCTGGTAGAGTGCTCCATCATGTTGATAAACAAGGGTCACCTGTGTAATATTGTGTCATACTATGTACCTGGTAGAGTGCTCCATCGTGTTGATAAACAAGGGTCACCTGTGTAATATTGTGTCATACTATGTACCTGGTAGAGTGCTCCATCGTGTTGATAAACAAGGGTCACCTGTGTAATATTGTGTCATACAATGTACCTGGTAGAGTGCTCCATCATGTTGATAAACAAGGGTCACCTGTGTAATATTGTGTCATACTATGTACCTGGTAGAGTGCTCCATCATGTTGATAAACAAGGGTCACCTGTGTAATATTGTGTCATACAATGTACCTGGTAGAGTGCTCCATCGGTCACCTGTATAATATTGTGTCATACAATGTACCTGGTAGAGCAAGGGTCACCTGTGTAAATATGTGTCAATACAATGTGCCTGGTAGGAGTGCTCCATCGTGTTGATAAACTGTAATATTGTGTCATACAATGTACCTGGTAGAGTGCTCCATCGTGTTGATAAACAAGGGTCACCTGTGTAATATTGTGTCATACAATGTACCTGGTAGAGTGCTCCATCGTGTTGATAAACAAGGGTCACCTGTGTAATATTGTGTCATACAATGTACCTGGTAGAGTGCTCCATCGTGTTGATAAACAAGGGTCACCTGTGTAATATTGTGTCATACAATGTACCTGGTAGAGTGCTCCATCGTGTTGATAAACAAGGGTCACCTGTGTAATATTGTGTCATACAATGTACCTGGTAGAGTGCTCCATCGTGTTGATAAACAAGGGTCACCTGTGTAATATTGTGTCATACAATGTACCTGATGTTGATAAACAAGGGTCACCTGTGTAATATTGTGTCATACAATGTACCTGGTAGAGGTCACCTGTGTAATATTGTGTCATACAATGTACCGTGTTGATAAACAAGGGTCACCCGTAAATATTGTGTCATACAATGTACCATATTGTGTCATACAATGTACCTGGTAGAGTGCTGTAATATTGTGTCATACAATGTACCCTGTAGAGTGCTCCATCGTTGATATAACAGAAAGTCCACCACCTGTGTAATATTGTGTCATAATGTACCTGGTGGTATAGCTCCATCATGTTGATAAAAGGGTTGTAATATTGTGTCATACAATGTACCTGGTAGAGTGCTCCATCATTGTGTGATAAACAAGGGGTAAGGGTCACCTGTGTAATATTGTGTCATACAATGTACCTGGTAGAGTGCTCCATCATGTTGATAAACAAGGGTCACCTGTGTAATATTGTGTCATACTATGTACCTGGTAGAGTGCTCCATCATGTTGATAAACAAGGGTCACCTGTGTAATATTGTGTCATACAATGTACCTGGTAGAGTGCTCCATCATGTTGATAAACAAGGGTCACCTGTGTAATAGTGTCATACAATGTACATGGTAGAGTGCTCCATCATGTTGATAAACAAGGGTCACCTGTGTAATATTGTGTCATACAATGTACCTGGTAGAGTGCTCCATCATGTTGATAAACAAGGGTCACCTGTGTAATATTGTGTCATACAATGTACCTGGTAGAGTGCTCCATCATGTTGATAAACAAGGGTCACCTGTGTAATATTGTGTCATACAATGTACCTGGTAGATGCTCCATCATGTTGATAAACAAGGGTCACCTGTGTAATATTGTGTCATACAATGTACCTGGTAGATGCTCCATCATGTTGATAAACAAGGGTCACCTGTGTAATATTATGTCATATAATGTACCTGGTAGATGCTCCATCATGTTGATAAACAAGGGTCACCTGTGTAATATTGTGTCATACAATGTACCTGGTAGATGCTCCATCATGTTGATAAACAAGGGTCACCTGTGTAATATTGTGTCATACAATGTACCTGGTAGATGCTCCATCATGTTGATAAACAAGGGTCACCTGTGTAATATTGTGTCATACAATGTACCTGGTAGATTCTCCATCATGTTGATGCTTATCTTTTTAAAGTGCTTCCTACTTAAAACTCTGCCAATCATGGTGATTTTGATATACTAGTTTCAAAGTTATGAATATTTGTTATCTAGAAGTAAGGAGTGGCTTCTTCATTGTTCCCCAGAAACACAATCTTAAATGTTTCTGTTGCTTTCTTTATGTATTCCATAGTTAACCATCCGCTCACACCACTGCCTCTCCTTGACTGCTGGGTATAACTACTTCTCCTGGCCTCCCCTGGACTTGATCTGATAAAAGTCAAGGTTAGAGAGGAGCTCAAGATAGCCAAAGACATTTTCCTACCTGAATTTGAAGTGTTTTTTCTTTAGTTTCCCCTCCTCTCTCCCCTCTCCTTGTGTATACCTATTAATGTCACACAAGTAGCCATGCAATCAGGACATGTTGGCATATTTTTCCACCTTCCAGGTTGAGCAGCTGGCTCTTTGGTGTAGTCAGAATAATCTGGAGCTGAACAGCCTTAAAACTGTGAAGATTACAGTAGACTTTAGGAGTGGTCCTACACTATTATCCCCCCTTTATATTTAATACTGCTGCTTCAGTTGTGGAATCCTTCAAGGTTTTAGGATCTATAATCTCCCAGGACATGAAGTGGGAGACCAATGTAGGGTCTATCATAAAAATGGCTTAACAGTGAATGTACTTTCTGTGACAGCTGAGGAAGCTCAACCTCCCACAGGAACTGTTGATTCAGTTCTATACATCAGTCATTGAGTCTGTTTTCAGCTCATCAATAGCAGTGTGGTTTGAATCTCTGTCTAATCATGGCAAAAATAGGTTACATCGAATGGTCAGGTCTGCTGAAAATATCATTGGTGCTAGTTTGCCCTCCTTACAGGACCTGTGCTATTCCAGAGTCATGAAAAGTGCAGGGAAGATAATCACTGACGCTTCACATCCAGGCCATCATCTTTTTGACTATTACCATCTGTCAGGCGTTACAGATTAATATGCACCAAAACAAGCAGATATAAGAACAGTTTTTTCCACAGGCCATCAAGTTCATAAATGGTTAACTCAGCTTATTAGGTTGGGGTATTCTTTTTCCCAAGCCTCCAAGGTTTCTGCAGGATTGTTTACATATTGTTAATACTTGTTTCTTTCAGAGTTTATTTCAGTATTTCTTGCACGGAGTTGCACTTTGCACCTTGTATGTATATGTATATTTACTTTTTTGTCTTGTTCTTAATAGTTGCATGTATGGTGTTTGTCTTGTTCTTAATAGTTGTATATATGTCATTTATGTAATTCATACCTGCAGAGTCACTAAAACTGGAGCCAAATTCCTTGTATTCATGCATACTTGGCCAATAAATCTGATTCTGATTCTTGGTGATTCAGCCAATATCCTCCACCTTTTGCCACTTAAGACAACACCCACTCCATATTCCCACCTTTTACAAGGCAATGACCATGAGGATCATCCAAGCACATACCTTATCCGCAAGGATAGACACACACACCCTTTTCCTGGAGGGTTTTATCTCCCAATGCCACAGTGCTGGCTAGGACATAAATCGCTCAGAAGTTGATATATCAGACACCCAAATGCACCTATTTAGGGAATACCTGAATTTCTAAATATGTTCATTTATTTTCTACATTGCCCTGCACCAGTCTTGTATGCCATGTTTTCTCTCTATTTCTGTTTAACAACTACATCGTTCCTCTCCTTGACACTTTTCAAGGAGAGGAGAGATATCTATACCAAGCGATTGCAGCCCCCCAAACATCTCCAACGCCCAAGTGAGAACTGCTCTCTCCAAAGCAAAAAACACAGCATCCATGGGACCTGATGGTGTCCCCGGCTGTGTGCTCCACGAACTCAATGAGGAATTAAACCCACAGCTAGGACAGCTGTTTAATCATAGTCTTACCTCTGGATGCACTCCAGGAGTGGCGCACTGCAACTGTGGTCCCACTTCACAAAGGCGGTGCCTCCACCGACCCTGGAAATTACCGGCCCATTAGCTTGACAAGCCTTATCTGCAAAGCCATGGAGAGGATCATAATGGACCTCATAAATAAAGACATAGGAATTTGCAGACTTTGGATCCATCCCAGTTTGGCTTTGTCAAAGGCAGATCATGCCTTCTAAACTTGGTTGACTTTTTGAAACAGTCACCAAAGCCATTGATGAGGAAAGGCAGTCCATACAGCCTACCTCGATCTGGCGAAGGCCTTGATACAATACCCCACTCAGGTATCATTGAAAAACTCATCAGCTTAAATGTTAACCCATACATCACAAGATGGGTTGCAAACTGGCTGAGTGACAGAACCCACAGGGTCAGAGTTGCTGGCGCCATGTCAGACTCAAAGCCTGTCACAAGTGGTGTACCACAGGGCTCAGTCCTGGGCCCACTCTTGTTTGGCATCTACTTTTCCGAGTACAAGCAAACACAGGAGGGTTATGGCTGACAAAGTTTGCAGATGACTGCAAACTGGGCGCCATAGTAGAAAACACATCTGACACAGATATCCTTCAGAAGGGTCTCACAGAAGCGGATAACTGGTGCCAGAGCCATGGCCTAAAGTTAAATGCCAAAAATGCATAGTCATACCCTTGGGAAAAACAAGGTTACCCCTAGCTACCAAATAGGTGGCAATCCACTGAGCACAGAAGAAGTTATCAGGGACCTGGGGACCCAGGTTGATAGTAGTCTGTCATTCAACACCCATGTAGCTAAAGTAGTTAGGAAGACCTTCTACATTGCCCACCTTATCATGAAGGGATTCTCATCTAGATCAAGGGAGGTCATAGTCTCCCTATACTCATCACTCATCAGACCATTGATTGAGTACAATGCCCCATTCGGATGTATCTGACCCGACACTTGCAGCAGCTGGAGGCCACAAAAGTTCCTCACCAAAGGATAAAGGGTCTCAAACATCTGTCCTATGCTGCCCGACTGAAAGAACTCCAGCTCTATTCAGTCGCTTTGCTCAGAGGTGACCTTTGCCTAACATACAAGGCCATGTCAAACCCAGATTTGATGAATATGCTTCACCTCAAAAATCTAGATCCGTCAGAGCCACAAGGCGGGAGACTTAAACCTCGACACGGCTATTAATAGGACGTGCTGGAGGGATAGATTCATCACCCAAAGACTCCCTATGCTGTGGAATAAAATCCCGGTATATGTGAGGCAGAGCACCTCGCTGGCCTTGTTCAAGAGAAATCTTGACCAATGGATGGGAGATCGCAGATATACCCCAGGGATTACCTCAGTGTCACTGCTCGACAGAGGCACAGCAAAATAATGGGTATAGTTCCCCATACTAAAGGGGTGGCGTAAGCCACAAAACTATGGGCTAGGCTTGTAAATGCCCTCGGGCAGATAGCCTAGTATGAACCTATGAACCTATGAACCTATCATTCCTCTGCCTTTGTACCCTCCCTGCTTCTCCACCTCCCCTTCTACCTTGTAAACAGCTTATTCACCCCCACTATAAGTCTGTTTACCATTTTAGCACACACAGATCTGTGTTTACCTTTGCTCTTTCACTCAGTGCATAAATTAGCTACTTAAATCCAGACTCTTTATTATTTCATTATATCTGCTGCTTTGCCTGGCTTAATGCATTGTAAATAACTGTGCTTAATTCTATCTCTGTGCAAAACATATACTTCACCCTGATACATAACTGGCTTCTTGAATATTATAACATACATAAACACTATTGTGTAGTCATCTTTGGTCATCTTTTTACCTTGACTATATATCATTATTGAAATTCTGGAAAAAAAAATTGAATGGCACAACACAGTTTGTGCTATGTGATATTGGACTGCTATGGGCCTTTTCTCATTATGTTCAGTGTCCAGATCATGTATAAGAAAATATTTTTCTTATTGGAATAGAAGAATCCTTCCTGTGTTGTTTAGGTGACTCCATGCATCAGACTGTCTAGTTTGGCAGATTTGTATAATGTCATCCAAGCAGTACATGTGAGGTCCTTGATCCCATATAGTGTTGCAAAAGTAGCACATTTATATTGCCGCCTCCATTTGACATACTTTTCAACTGTCCAGATTTGCAGAGAATGTCCAGATTTTTGCCTAGTACTTTTGGTCTGTTTTACAAAAATGTGGTTTTCTGTCACATCACTGATGACTGATGTTATGAAATAATGACATACATTTACGTTTCAGACTTCATATCCTTCAGAAAATACATATTAACATGAATCATATTAGTCTAGCGACTTTCTAAGTTTATAAGAGCAATAGTCCAAATGTGTCCCTATTTGGGCCATTACCCATTATTTAGGCTTTTCCCAGATTTCTTGCACTAAGAAGTTGAGAGGTATGCCATCCAATACTTGTCAGGTAGATATAGTTCTGATGGCTAAGGAGCTCTCTCCTAAGGGATAGATAGCAAATTATGTGTAGCCAGGCATATAGTGTGCATTCCATGGCATCTATTACTTTTGGAACAAGTTTATTTATTTTGCACAATGACTTACAGTATTCATTACATTTAAAAAAGTCTTGATGTAGTTAATGTTCTTTAGTAAGTTACAGATTTTAATAAATGTTTTTTTTTAAAACATTACGCTGGTGAAATGTGTGTATTTTTTTTTTTTTTTGCTTAGGCTTGTCATTTGATGATTTTTTTTTTTTAGCAATGAAGAAACATGATATCCAGAAACATGAACTAAATGGGGTGCAGAGCAAGTTACACTTGTATGGAGGAGGGACTATATTTTTGAAAGCTGATGTACCAAATCCAAAAATCCTGGCTATGTCCCTGGTTAGTAATGCATTTATAATTAAGCATCGCCCTCCTCTCACCACCCTACCTGTAACATTCCAATATTGTACTTGCTGTTTAGGGGCATTCTCTACAACCACCATATCACAGTATTACAATATAAAAGTGTCAGTTATCCAAGGGAATATCCTCTGACATTTCTTGCACCCTGTATTATTGTCAGGGTCATGATGAATCAGTTTATGTTTAAGCATAGTGCACCCAAGCAGCTCTTGTTATATATGTTGTCAGTGCTGCTACTCAGAATACAGTTTGCACATGAAGTAATGCAGTAATGTCAACTGCCCAGAGGTACTTCTTCCCATCTCTTCTCCAGCCAGTAGTGTATTATTGCTAAATTATATTGCTCTGGTATGTCATACCTGAACAAGGAACACCATCACATTTCTTCTTACATGAAGGTTTTACTCCAGATTGTAATCCTCATGCTGCTGAGTCATCAAGACAACATATACTTGATATGAGCTGGTGGTATACAAAACATGTCATAATGCCTTGCTGCAGGGGGGTGCAGAGTGCTGAGAAAGCACCTGGAGGCAAGATCTCATCTCTCCTTCCTCCCTGTACAGTAAAACAATGGTAAACAATTTCAGAAACCCACACTTTGGAGCTGCCCCCCCTTCTGGAGCCACAGCTCCATACTGTATGCAGAAAAGTCGGGTATGCTCCCTGCCTCAAGCCATTCAATGTCATCATTCATGAATTAGGGCTATTTCTGGAACTGCACAAATAGGCTAATTAACATTTGCTATGCCATATATTATTGCTTTCCACAAATCACTGTAACACCTTCAGTAACTTGTCATTAGTGTGAGTTTGCCTTCCATATATGGGGGAGGACTGGCATAATGGTTTCGGTCTTAAACTCACAGATACAAGGTATAAAATTTGATTCTGATCTCTGGTTATTAGCTGTACCTGTAATAGGCTGCAGACTGATAGTTCAGTGCTTAACTCTGTTGGTGGTTGGTATAATGGATAAGGTGATTATCTCCCAGACCCAAGGTGCAGGGCTTGATTCTCACCTTTGATAAAAATTGGCAAGGCTTAAAGTGTCTCACGAGTTAGACTAATACTTCACTGTGAAGCTATGCTGATTTAAACAATGCAATACTGTTAGAAATATGACATTTTATATTTTCACTATCACTTTGGTAATAGTATTATAATGCACAAATCAGCATAAGGAACTTAAACCATTCCATGTCATGCAAGAACATTTTATGAATCTCCCTCCATGCCAGTGCCTAGGTGCATGTATAACGTGCTAGCATAGTAACCCTGGACCTTTGTATAAAAGATCCTCAGGATCAGTCAGAACTCCCACATAATGAATAAAAATGTAAAGGAATAAATGAAGAAATAAATAGATTAAATACATACATAAATTGTCAGGGGATTCAGTAAAGCCTACATGATTTTTTTCGTGTACACATCGAAGTTTGATGCGTACATAAGCGCTAACATTTTTAGATTCAGTAAACCTCGCTTAGGGGTACACAAGCACGCACAAGCAGGGAAAGTTCCATGCAATGTAAATTTCTGCTTAAGCAGGTGAATCTAATGCAAATTAGCTAGGTGGAGAGATCCAACAAGTCAAAAAGCATCTGTATACAATCTGTGTCCATGTTTGTAGTGTATGCGGAAATTTTCCATGTACACTAGTCTACACGGAAAGAAGGGGATGTAAAAGTCCAGAAATATGGACATAACTTCCCTGAAAATGTAACTTCCCTGAAAATGTTAGATCACGTACATTAATGTACAAAACATACATTTTGGATGTCTGAAAAAGGAAGAGAATATGTAAAATTAATCATTTTTTTATTAATTTCTACATGTTTGCACTATGCATCACATTGCGCAAACATGTTTAACAGAAAAAAAAATTGAAAAATAATTATAGTGTAGTTTAGACAAATGTAAGGTATGACTTTGTGTCGGGTCTGTACAATGGTGCATTCGTGCTGTTACCCAGCTTACATGGGTATGAACCATGTAGTTTCCATGCTGTCAGCATGAATATATATATATATATATATATATATATATATATATATATATATGCAAATGTGGTACATTTGTTGAATCGCTAAAAGGAACAACCATGTCCACATATCCCTTTTGTTTAGGCTCCTACACGGTGTTGATATTCCTAATGGATGTGTATGACATCTGGGGGTGTGTCATGTTACTTTTAAGATATTTTGTGCTCAGTGTGCATGTTTGCATGGCACACCACTTAGCTTAGCATGTTTGTGTGAACAGACCACCCAAGGCACAGTGATGACATAGGCAACTATCAATTAAAACCAGATATATTCAATTAATAATATATACTTTTGTATAAGTTATGCCGAGTGACGCTGTGTACAGTACCCCTTCGCGGAAAAAAGTAGGGCATTTAAATCATGTCAATTATATCTTAAAAAGATTAAATGCATCAGAATTAGCCAATCCTATATGATGGACATACACCTCAACTGTATAAGGTATGCATACACCCTACATTCTGATTTTCCCTCAATACTGAACCATTGTAGAAGAGACTTGGAAATTTTAACTGAGATAATGCTAGGGGCTGCTGCAGCTATTCTACATCTGCATGTGCTAGAAGCTGAAGTCAATGTTGCTGGTGCTGCTGACAATAGGCCTAGGCTGAGAAGGAGAAGATTTTTCAGGCCTGGGGTAACCTCCCAGGTGCTACATGAGCTGGAGATTGTAGAGTGCTACAGGATGGACAGGGACATATTACAACAGCTAAATCAGCTCTGCCACCCTCATTTCAGAGCCAGAGCTAACAGAGGGGAAGCCATCCCAGTGGAAGCTAAGTTATATGTAGCCCTTAAAATACTAGCTACAGGTACTTTTCAAAGACCAACTGGGGACATGATAGGGGTGTCACAGGCATCTGCATCCAGGATACTCCACCAATTTCTGGATGCTATGCTCCCACATGCCAGTGAGCACACATCTTTTCCCTTGTACCCTGAGATGAGGGCGAGCAATATGCAACACTTCTACCATGTAGCACACTACCCTGAAGTACTGGGTGCCATAGATTGCACTCATGTACATATTAAGGCACCATCTGATGAGCAGGATAGCATCTATGTTACCTGCAAGGGATACCACTCCATCAATTGCCAAGTCATGTACAATGCCCAGGGGATTATCATGAATGCGTGTGCTGGTACCGGATGTTTTCTGGGGGGACATCCCCCAGGGTCATTTACTGGGGGATGCTGGCTATGCCCTGGAACTGTGGATGATGACTCCCATCAGAAATGCACACATACACCCATGGAAGAACACTATAATGAGACACAAACACAAACTATGAACATCATAGAGCATGTGTTTGGGCTTCTGAAGTCACGGTTCTGGTGTCTCAGTATATCTGTGAGGCCTTGCAGTATACACCAGCCACATGTGCACAGATATTCACAGTATGTGCTATACAATCTGATCCTGTGGCAACAGCCACAGCAGGATCAGCAAAGAGAAGAGACACACAGCCCCTCACCAGTGCCTATATCACAAAAGCCACAGTCACAGGAGATCTTTGAGGAGGAACCCCCTACTGATGTCCTTGTAGGCAGACATAGGCATGCTCAGTACACCCTGACTTTGGTAAAGAGACAACCCATAGCACATATACTGACAACCTGGGGACCTAGGGGCTAACACCTTAGTCCTACTCACATGCAGATTTTAAAATTGATGCCAGCCAACTCACACATCCTGCACCTATCCATGTATTGGCTGTGTACTGCTTGCATCAGTGTCAGCCCTAAACTACAGTTGTGTCAACTGCTGCATTTTCAAGGTAAGTCCATAACCTACACAGTAGTATAGTGGATTGTTATGTCATTGTAGCTATGGACTGGGTACGTTATGCATGCAGCTATACTGGGCTATTTGGACAGAAATTACATCCACGTGGGACTACAAACACCCATTCCACTAACATGTCACTATTTGTATTCGGTACTCCCCATGCATGGAATATTCATGCATTCCTACTGCAACAGATTACTGGTACAACATTCAAGGGACAAATTAGAAAACGAGGTTAAATGATAGTCAGACTAGTCTATGTCTTAACAGAAAATAAGATTTTGATCCCGCACCCCTCAAAAGAGCAGTGCCCCCTTGTAACTGCCTTAACAATAAATCATCAATACTGTATGAGCATTTCACACATTTAGTATGATACACAGCATCAGGGCAATATTGTACAATTTGAACTTACATATTATGTGTTAATTAACTGAGAATAGCAAAGGACATATTTATGGAGATGATGGTGAAATGAATGATCCCCTGTCTGTCAAGCAGCATTTGTGGTTTAAAGGACTAAAGCAGGTAGCTTCTGTGAGGGTGTTCAGGGTTCTAATCCTGAGACATTCTGTATGCGAAGTAGTAAGAAGTATTTTTACAGACTGTGACTCTGTGTGTGCTGTACTAGTAT
Organism: Protopterus annectens; assembly: GCF_019279795.1. Classification (NCBI taxonomy): domain Eukaryota; kingdom Metazoa; phylum Chordata; order Ceratodontiformes; family Protopteridae; genus Protopterus; species Protopterus annectens. The sequence continues at coordinate 161,079,146 of NC_056750.1, read as the reverse complement.
TAACCTATTTCACGTATTAATCATACATTTGCATTTGTGCTGCATATCTAAGACCTATTTAAAAAGCCTTGGGTAATATTGGATAAGTTATTATCAGAATTGTAAATGTTGGGACTTAAAACCATTTATCAGCACGCATATGTTGAAAATAGAACCAGTACCACCTGTAACTTGATGTACTATGACAATATAATAACAGCTATGAATGAAAAATTGTGCTGTGATGTAACTTACATGGATGTGACAAGGCCATAGACAAGACATTGATCAATAAATTAATACAAATAGGCACTGGTGCACTCTTGATTAGATGGATAGCTGCATAGCTTACATATAGGACATAACAAGTATCATACAGCAATTGGACAAGTGAAATTCATGGTTACAGTCAGGATGTCCCACGGGGCTCTGTCCTAGGCCCAAACTTCTTTAGATTTGTCCTTAGACCTATGTTTTTCATCTGAGTTATTCTACAGTCTGTATGCAGATGACTTGAAATTGGGTATACCGATGACATGTTCATAGGTTCATAGGCTGGTACTAGGCTATTGGCCCTAGGGCCTATACAAGCCTAGCCATAACAATTCCCTGGCTATTTCTTCCCACACTATTTACTTCCCTGGACCCCTGTCTAGCAGGGTGACTGACATGATCCCCAGGGTGAATTTCCTTTCTTCCATCCATTCATCAAGGTTCCTTTTGAAGATGGCCAAAGAGGCACTCTGCTTGACATGTATGGGCAGTCTATTCCAGAGTCTGGGGAGTCTCTGGGTCAGGAACCTATCCCTCCAGCATGTTTTGTTTATTGTGATGACAAGGTTTAGATCCCTGGGGCATGTGGCTCTGAGGGATTGGGATTTCTTTAACTGTAGCATGTCCAACAGCTCTGGGTTTGACATGGCCTTGTATGTTAAGCAGAGATCGCCTCTGAGTAGATGATATGCAACAGAGTATAGCTTGAGGTTTTTAAGGTGGTCAGCATAGGGCATCTGCTTTAGGCCTGTGATTCTTTTAGTGAAGTATTTCTGTGGGCTTTCCAGTTGTTGCAGATGTCTTGAGAGGTACATACCAAATGGGGTGTTATATTCTATAATCGGTCTAATGAGGGATGAGTACAGGAGGACAATGACCTACTTTTTTCTGGATGAAAAGCAGTTAGTGATGAGGTGTGCCACATAGAAGGATTCCTGACTGTTATGGCAATGTAGTTATCGAAGGTGAGACCACTGTCCACCTGTGTCCCTAAGTCTCATATCACACTTTCGGTGTTTAGTGTACTGCCACCTATGTGGTAATTCATGGGTACATGTTTTTTCCCAAAGGGGATAACTATACATTTCTTGGCACTGAGCTTGAGCCCATGGCTCTGGCACTAAGCATCTGTTTCTGTAAGGCCATTTTGTAGAGTAGCCACATCATTTGGGGATTCAATAATGGCTCCCAGTTTGCAGTCATCTGCGAACTTTGATAGCCAGAGTCCCTTAGTGGTGGCCTGTACTTCAGAGAAGTAGATGTCAAACAAGAGCAGTCCCAGGACTGAACCCTGAGGTACTCCACTTGTCACTTGTCTGGAGCTGGATTTGGAGTCAGCTACTTTTACTGTGTGGGTTCTGTCAGTAAGCCAGTTGGTAACCCATTGGGTGACATAGGGATTAATGCCCAGCTTTGTAAGTTTATCCATGATTCCAGAGTGGGGGTGGTGTCAAGGGCCTTAGCAAGGTCTAGATAGGCTGTGTGGATCACCTTACCCTCGTCCACAGCTCTGGAGACTGATTCAAAGAAGTCAATCAGGTTCAGGAGACAAGATCAGCCCTTCACAAACCCAAACTGGGTAGGGTCCAGTGTGTGAAGGTTGCCAATGTCTTTGTTTATAAGTTCCATGATAATAAGCTCCATGACCTTGCAGATTAGGTTCATCAGTCTAATGGGATGGTAGTTCCTGGGATCCAAGGTGGATTTCCCCTTGTGGATTGGGATAACTGTAACTGTGCACCACTCAGTGGGCACAAAGCCTGAGGTGAGGCTATGATTAAACATGAGACTTAGGTGATGTGCCAGTTCATTTTGTAGTTCATGTAGTACACAGCTCAGGATGTCATCTGCTCCCATGGATGCTGTATTCTTAGCTTTGGAGAGTGCATTTTTTACCTGTGTGGCCATTACTACTGGAATTTGGAAATCTTCCAGTACTGATATGGGCCGTTTAGGGGGTGAGAGGGGGGTGAAGTTGGCACTGAATCGATCTGCCAGGATATTGGCAATATCCTTGGGATCAGTATATTTAATGCCATTCTGTTGTAGCTCAGAGCAGATCTGAGCATTGCCATTTAGATTCTTGACATAGTTATAGAATGCCTTGTGGTTGTCTTTGGAATCTTTGGCAATTTTATTTTTGTAACTAGCTTTGGAGGATTTTATAAGAGATCTCAGCTGCTTACTAAGGCTGCTAAGGCAGTTTTTTGCATCCTGGGATTTTCCTCTTTTCTGCAACAGTTTCTTCCTTTTGTTGTAAAGTTTGTTTATGGCAGGGGACCACCAGATTGGCTTCCTTTTTTTGGTGGAGAGCATCTTGGTTCTATTTGGGATGACACGATTCATGCATGAGTGGATGTGCTCGTACAGTGCCTTAGTGTAGGCTTCAGCAGTCGAACTTTCGTTCCCTTCTGCATGGGTGTCATGAAGTTTGTCCCTTCTGACTTGAGTAGCATGAAGTTGGATTTGGAGAAGTTTTTTATGATAGTTTATTTACTGGGGGTGGAGGTGGGATGTGGATGATAAGGGTGATTAGCATATGCTCAGACCTGACCAATGAGGGGGTGACTATAGGTGTGGAGCATCGATTTCCCATGTTGGTAATGACCAGGTCTAGGACATTGGAGCCTCTGGTGGGACTATGGATTAGCTGATCCAGGGCATTGGAATTTATGAATTCCATGAACTGTTGGGCAAAGGTGTTGGTACACGAGTAGTTTTCCCAGTTAATGGCAGGGTAGTTAAAATCACCCAGTATTAGGGTGCTTACTTCTATCTTAATATTTTCAGTATGTTTAGAAAGGTGTAGTGAGAATCTTGGGGCATGGTGGAGCATCTGTAGCAAACTACAGTTTGGATTGCAGTCTTACCTAGTGTTAGTTGCACCTGGAGAATTTCAGATGCATTGTGTTGGGCAACTAGCCTGGTGGTGTGAATATCCTTGGTGAATATGGACACTCTTCCACCTTTAGTGTTTTGGTCCTGGTTTGGTGGCCAAAAAGTGTGGTAAAAGTTGTAACCTGGTATTGCAGGGGTGATCTCTGGAGTCTTGAAACAGGTCTCAGTTACTGCACAGTTATCGATGTTCTCCATTTTTAAGAGTGCCTCGAGAGAGTGCATTTTGAGGTTTAGACTTCTAGCATTGAGTAGCATTACCTTCAGATTTTGCATGCTTGTACCTGTTATGGTGGTGGTTTTGTCCTTTGAACTTTGCCTAAAAAGGCACTATAGGGGTGGCAAGATCCTTAGCCAGTAACTTGAATCCCAGGGACGACAGGTGTAGACCATCTCTGGCAAAGCATCGTGGTCTGTCAATCATGTCGCCCCAGGCAGACAGATACTGGATCCCCTTTGAATGACACCAGAAGCTTAGCCAATTGTTGAAGTCAATCATTTTGTCCTTATATTGTGGTATCATTCTAGGCGAAGGCAGGATGCTACTCAGGGCTAGGGTCATACCTGCCTGGGCCACATGATCCAAGAGCTCTTCCATGTCTTTTTTCATGTAGTCCAGAGAGGTATGTCTCAAGTCATTCACTCCAATATGGACAATGACAGAGTCATATTTGTACTTGTTGTGGAGTGACTTGAGTGCATGTGTTATGTAGCGGATCCTGGCACCCGACAGGCAGCTGATTATAATTTTCTCCTTGTTCAACCTGGTGAGTGGGACATCAGTGTGCCTGACTATAGAGTCACCTATGACTAAAGTGTTAAGTACGTTGTCTTGCCTTAGGGGCAGTTGCTGGGTGGCACACTGGTGTTGTGAGCTATGTGACACTTTGGTTGTGATTGGTGTCTGTTTTCATTTCAACTTCAGAGGTCCTTGTTGCTTGGACGCGTTGCAGTTAAGGGCCTGCACATATGTGGATTTAGTGTTGCTATGTATGGGTGTTGGTGGTGTGGGTTTAGAAGGGCTATGTGTTGCTTGAGGTGTAGTGTGGGTGTTAACCTTCTCCTCTTGACTATCTAGCACAATCTCGGGTGGAGAGAGCTTTGCTTCCAGTTTGGCTATGTAAGTGCATCTCTCACATGTTGTAGTGTTGGGTGGTAGGAGGAGAGGATTTTCTGTGTACATGAGGCAATTGCTGCATTGCCCCAGTATGCCCAGATTCACCAGGTGGACCGGAGAAATCACCAGAAGCTGACCCTTGGACAAGCCTGGTTTGGTGCTTTTTTTTGTAAAGTACAGGAGCTGTTTTCCCTTACCTTAGCAAGGTACTTTCCAATTATAGGCTGTTTAGTGCCTACGATTCATGTCTCCTTATTAACAAGGAGAGTTTAGTGCTTGTATCAGGTTTAAGGCTTCCTAGTGCTTTCCAGCAGGTATTAGAGCAAGTGTTAGTCACAGGGGTGCTTAAAGGTAAGATGAAAAAAAATGCGCACTGCAGTATGCACTAGAGAAGGTAGATGTGAAAGTAAGTAACTTAAGTTTTACCTGTCTAAAAAGTTTTAGTGGAGAGTCACTATTTTTAAAACAGCAAGATAGATTGAAAGGGGTGGTCACTTTTGTATTCTGGTACTATGGAATACAGTAGGATGGCCAATAAATTTAAATAGTTGAAGGGGAGTGATTTCAAAAATGATAATTTTCTTCTTACTCACACAAGCCAGTGAAAGCAGAGAGGAAATGAGATATATGGTCAAATTAACATAGGAGGCAGGCAACTAGAAAGACAGTGGTATTTAAGAAAACAACAGTGACTGTATGGAGGGGGGTGGGGTGGGGGGAATTTCTGCCTGACTCACAAGAGACAGAGCTGTGGTCTCTTTTGAAGTTTTAATATGCAGTTAAAAGCAGAATGCAAGTAAAACACAAGGTAAATAAAACAAACCACAGTATTCAAAATATAAAAAGTCAATAAAGTGATACAAAATACAACAAATAAAAGCAAACTAACCTTTCCTTTACAGCAAAGTGTAGCAGAGTCTGGATGAGCCTTTCTGGTAAAGCTCTGAAATGTTTTATTTTACCCCTTAAATAGAAGGTTTTGTTCCTAGCTCCACCCCTCAGTTCACAAATGATTAACCTTAAGTGACCTCGTTTATCTTTTGTATGAGTCCTTAATTGATCAGTTTAATTTCTGCCTGACTCACAAGAGACATCTGTGTTACAGATGGGGTATGTCTGCAAAATAACTTGACTAAATTGACCATTTGGGCACAGGAGCATAATATGCTGATAAATACATTGAAAATTAAGCATACAACATTTTGAAGACATAAATAGAAAGGTGAATATGAAATACAACACAGAGTGATAAAAACTGTAGATTCATTAATGGACCTGAGTATATAGGTAGATTCAGCTTGGAGTTTTTCTAATCATATCATAATCCCAGCCTGGAGTACAGCTAGGTGTGGGCTGGAGTCAATTTACGGAACAGTAAGTCTCTGATGTCCCATTTGCACACTGTTTAGCAATGTGCAAACAAGCCAAAAATGCCACTGCCATTGCTTCTCATGCAATTTTGTTTGACAATATGTGTGTGTGTGTGTGTGTGTTGTGTGTGTGTGTGTGTGTGTGTGTGTGTGTGTGTGTGTGTGTGTGTGTGTGTGTGTGTGTATATATATATATATATATATATATATATATATATATATATATATATATATATATATATATATAGATATATATATATATATATATATATATATATATATATATATATATATATATATATATATATATTTATATACATACCCAGATCATGGAGAGTAAAGTTGCACTACAACACTTAAGATGTTGGGCAAAGGACCAAAAGGAAGGGCTCAGCATTAGATAATGCACTTACAAGAATATGGAAGCGCTTAGAATAACGTGTCACAATTAGAGGACTATTGGGATATCTGAAGTTCAGAGTTCTGGCTGTCTTCTCTCATGTCATGTGTAAATGATACCACATTTGAAGCAATCCACAATTTAGTGTGAAACACACATACACATGAGTCAAACCTGTGTACTTGCTGCAAACATCTGCACAGTAGTGAGTCATACCATGTCTCCCTAAGACAGCATGTGGAAACCTTGAAAATGTATGGCATAGTATATGAACACTTACATATATTGTTTAACCATATGTATCTACACCAGCAACAACACCCGCATTCACTACAGCCCCCTGTGCCTGCTGGATGTCACCACACATGCATCAACAACTGAACAAGGTGTTTACTGTATTATGTTGTGCGCACACTCATTGACAGTGTTTATTTAGCTTTGCCACAGGCTTGCCCATCAAAATGCAAACAGATACATATGCCCAATATGGGTGCTGCTGTCACATAGCTAGGTTACAAAACAGTTTTCTGAGTATTAAGCTACTAGCGGCAGATGACAGTAGGAAGCAATGTGGCTCTGCAGGCCTCCCAAGCTGTTCAACACAGGGCTTGTTTATGTTCTCTAGGATTACTTCACCTGCAGATATTTTCTAAAACAGACAAGCCATGGTGCTTGTTAAGTACTGTGATCTGTAGTATGTAAGACTAGCTAGGTAGGGGATCTAATCTCACTCCAGCCAGAGGTGTGTGTGTGTGTCTGTGCCATGCAGGGTTCTGTAAACATAAATAGGCAGTGATACTATTCTCGCTGGGAACCAAGTTGGTGTGTGTGTGTGAATGTTAGAGCATTTTACAACAGGCTATGGGATCATAGGATAATTGGAATTTACTAGGCTAATGTCCCTAGGGCCCCTACAGTGCTATCCCAGTTCTTACCCTTATTTACATGATCAGCACCTATTGCCCCTGTCCAAGAGGGATACAGTTGGATCCCCTGTGATGAAATTACAGTCGCCCATCCAATCATACAGATTGCATCTGAAAAGGTTCAGTGAGGTGCTCTGTTTGACATGAAGTGAGGGTCTGTCCCAAAGGTGTGTTAAACTCTGGTAGACAAATCTCTCCCTCCAGCAGGTTTTATTAATGTCACATTCCAGGTTAAGGTCTTTACAGCGAGTAACCCATGTACCATTTGACTTACAGATATGCAACATTTCCAATAAAGCAGGGTCAGAGATTGCCTTGTATGCAAGGCAGAGATCACCTCTGAGTAGTCTGTATGACACACACTAAAGTGACAGTGATTTCAGACAATCCTCATAGGACAGATGCTAACAACTTAAATTTCCCTTGTAAGAAATGCATGATGACTTGCTTATTAGGGGCTCTGATCTGCCACATTATGTACGCACTCATGTCATTGGACCACAAGTAACACAAATGCAACATGTCAGAGATACTAGTTTATTAACAGCCTGGAATACATGCTCTCTCACACACCAGTCAGTACATATGACAATGAGCAGGTTGTCACCATGCATACCTCACCTTCTACTTCACCCAAACCCACATCACACATAACTACATATGTGGAGGTCCTCACCAGATACATACATAAACACCAGTGGCCTCCCAAACACAAACATAACCATGCTACATATATGTCCACTGTAGAATGCAGCACATGATAGTTCTCGATCTAGTCATTCACCTGTCAAGTCGTTAAGGCAAAACAGTAAAACAAACATTAATCATATGGGATTCTATTGTGAGACACACAGATGTCCCTCTCACCTTGCTTGTATATGGAGGAGGTCATGTTCAGCTGTCTGTCAGGTGACATGATCTGCCATATCACACATGCACTCACGTATCCCAAAACAGGTATCATTGTGACTCTGTCATAGTCCATTTTGGTGTAAATTACTTGAGATATACCTCTCTGGACTACATGTAAAGAGACATGATTGAACTGTCAGACTATGTGTCTTAGGCAGGTATGGCCCTAGCCTTAAGCAAGAGAGGCAAATAATATGGAGCACTTGTTTAGGGATAGAGGTTATGATCCCAAGATGGTCAGAAGAATAAGGCGGGAAATTATTGGTGATGTTGAATTGATTGGTTGTGACACTCCAATAGTATTGGGTCATCCCACATATAGGGGACTCCATGAATCCACAACTTCTAGTTATATAGTGAACTATGTCACCAAGTACACTAGCGACATAGAGAAGATAAGGCAGGTGATAAGGAAGAACTGGAATGTTCTGACAATAAACAGTTATATAAGGGGTATTGTAGGGGCTACACCTAGGTTTTGCTATAGAAATGGCGATAATTTGAAGATGTTATTATGTAATGATCAACATGTTACCAATGTGAAGAATCCTAATTTAAGAAATGTTGTGGACGAAGGTACTTATCCTTGTCGACAATGTCCTAGATGTAACAATCTCTCCAAGGCACAGATATACCAACATCCGTACATGGATTACATTTTCCAACCTAACCATTATGCAGATTGCAACACTAAAAATGTGGTATATTTAGCCACCTGTTCCCTGTGTACGGCCTTCTACGTAGGCTTGACCAAGAGGAGGTTGAGGGATCGTATATATGATCACCTCTATGATATCCGTAGACAGGATGAGAATAATGCGTTAGCTAGGCATGTGAAAATACATCACACACACTCCTTTAGCTTTAGAGTACTGCAAATACTGACAGTGAGTATGAGAGGGGGGGATAGTGAGAACACCTTAGCTAAAGCAGAGCTCCACTGGATTTTGAAGCTAGCAGCGCACCTACCACCAGGGTTGAACAATTATTTGTCAACATTTATGTTATTAGAAGATATTTGATCTACTTTAGATATGCTGTGATTACTACATCTGAGTATTCCCTGTAATAATTGCAGGATGCAGTTTTGTTTTTAATCTTATCGTAATAATGTACAAGGGCGAGATTTGTTTTGAGTTTTGTGTTGCTATATATGGTCTTTCCGGCTACTGAAGCATGCACATTACAATGAATTGCATTCAAGCTTAGTTTTGATTTCTAAGTGATATGTAATGAATTAATAAGCAATTGGGTTAATGAGCCCGCCAAAATGTTTTCTGTATTTAAAAGTGGAGTGATGTTAATTAAGTGTATATGAAGAAGCGTAGCTTGCACTACGCGAAAGCGCTTATACATCTTTTTGTAATTAAAGTGGTTTTTTGATATACATCGATATCCTTGGTCGGAATTTTTATGTGGAAGAATTTTTACTTGGAAGAACTTTGATCGTGGTGATTACTCTCACTTATACATACAGTTCACATCATTGTGACTCTGTCATAGTCCATTTTGGTGTAAATTACTTGAGATGTACCTCTCTGGACTACATGTAAAGAGACATGATTGAACTGTCAGACTATGTGTCTTAGGCAGGTATGGCCCTAGCCTTAAGCAGCATTTTACCTTCACTTAGGATGATTCCTCAATACAAATGGAAAATGACTGACCTCAATAATTGCCTCAGTTTATGTTGTCATTCTAAGGTGACACAGTATCTGTCAGCCTGGGATGACATGATCAGCAGACCCAGATGCTTTGCCAGACATGGTCTTCATCTGTCACTCCTGGGATTTTGGCTACTGGCCAAGGTTTTTGCCACCTCCATAGTGACCATTTTAGGCAGTGTCTCACAGACAAAATCTCAGAAGGGAAAACTCCATATTACAACAACATCAAGCTTATGCTACTAAATGCTAGGTGTCTTAACATGAAACTGCAGTCACTGGAAAGAGTTCTCACCTTGGAAAACTTATACATTTGTGCAGTCATGGTAACCTGGTTCACTGCTGTGTGGAGCACCCCAAACATATCAGCCTACACCTACTTCCACACATTCAGACAACAAACTGAAGGTGTGAAAATGTAAGGAGGCAGTGTTTCCATAGTCATTACAGATGAATACACATCCAGATTAGTTACACAGTAGGATTCCCTGAGGATACCTCAGATGCAATTAACTGCTGGTAGGACACCTATTCAAGTCATTGCCAGCTACATGACCCCCTCTGTGAATCAGGACAACTAGTCTGACTATTTCAATCTACTTGAGTCTATCAACAAACATCCAAACACCCTGGCTTTGGCCAACTTTAAATATCCATCTATTGATCAGGTAAATTACTTGTGGTGTAACTCACATGCCCACAGGTTCCTCAACTTCACTCCAATGCACTGGGCCTGCTAGTTGACACCCCCACAAGGGGGGGGGGGCAACATCCTGGAAATGCTGCTTACCAATATGGGTTGCCACTCTAACACCCCCACTATGAGGTCTTCCCTAGTAAGATCTGACCACAAGTCAGTCACACATGAACTAAGTATCACATGTTCACCCCCACCAACCATCAAATAAATTAAAACACTTCTCCAAATCACATAATTTTCTCTTACTGGTTGGTATAAATAGCTGTACTGCACCTCCACAGAGGGAACTGGCAACTATGGACAGGTCTACACCAATGTGTCATACAAACACCTGTTTAACTGCATTGACTTGGCCATATCTGATAGGACCAAAATAAGCTCTGCAAGAAGAGCAAATCTGCCTGGTGGAAAACTGCCATTAACAATCTTAACAATAAGAGGAAAAATAGCTGTCTAAGACTAAGAGGGAGTGAGTCTTAAACTGGAAACACTCACTACTCATCTTAAATATGCCAATAAGAGTTCTTGTGAAGTCCTCATAAGCAAACTATGACTTCAAATTAGAATTCTCCACAAAGGAGATGTTACATGTTACATGTGTCACCTAAAAGGACAGGGCCAGAACTGTGCTGAATTGGTAGTTAATTATAGCACATATACTGAGCCTGTGGATATAGCTCACCTGTCAGCTGACAGGTTCTGTGAATACCTCACCCCTGTCCCCACCCACATGTACTGCATGGCATACATACCACCTGTCCCCTACCTTGTATCTCTAAAGAGCAAGCCAAAAATGCCCTCTCTAAGGCCAAAAATACAGCATCTATGAGACCTAATAACATCCAAGGCTGTGTCCTACATGGCCTCCAACAGGAATTAGCAACACCATTGGGTATTCCTTACAAATGTAGTCTAAGCACTGGCTTTGTCACAGATGAATGGAAAATGGCCACCAATATTCCCTTGCACAAAGTTGGTGTTTCAACTGATCCTGTGAAATATAGAGCCATTAGCCTGACTAGCCTTATCTGCATGGCCATGGAGTGAATCATCATAGATCTTTTCTACAAAGCTATAGGTAAGCTCCAAATAACTGCCCCTAGTTAATTTTGATTTGTCAAAGGGAAATAATGCTTGTGAAAATTGTGGACTTATTTGAGACAGTCACCAAGGACCTGGCCAAGGGGAAATCTATGCATACAGCCTACCTAGATGTAGCCAAGGCATTTGATGCTATCCCGCACTCAGGCATCATTGACAAAGTCACCCAAGTAGGCATCGGGTCTATATTAAAACATCGAAGTTTCAAAACTTTGAATGTTCTAATATCGACCCCTATTCAGCGAAAGCTGAAAATATCGAAGCAACAGAAAACCATTTTTTTTCCTAGGAAAGAATTTGGTTGTCCATTTCTGTTGCTTCAGTATTTTCAGCGCTGTGGTAGAAAATTACTGGTTGGGTACAGGTAAGTGTGCGACTGAGTGCAGGTACAGTTAGTTAGGGTTAGGGTGCAGGTTAGGTATGTGTGTGATTGTCTGGACGTGACGGTTAGGGTGGGGTAGGTGAGTTAGGGTTAGGGCACGGGTGAGGGACCTTAGGGTTAGGGTTAAGGTAAGTGGATAGTTAGTGATGTGTGTATAGTTTAGTGCAGGGCTAGGTGTAAGATTTTAGGTGTGTGTGTGTGTGTGTGTGTGTGTGTGTGTGTGGATTGCTGTTTGTTTGGTGTGCTTGTGTTGTGTGTATGTGTTTGGAATAGCAAATTTTTTCCCTAGGAAAAAAATTGCTGTTCTGTATGTTCGATGTTTTCAGCTTTCACTTAATAGGGGTTGATATTAGCACATTCAAAGTTTTGAAACTTCGATGCTCTAATATAGACCCCTAGGCATCAACCCTGATATCATTAGATGGTTCACTAGCTGGCTCACTGATAGAACCCATAGAGTGAAAATAGTGTGGAATCCACCTCCAACAGCACACCTGTAACCTGTGTTGCTCCACAGGGATGTGTCATGGCACCTTTACTATTTGGAATGTAGTTCTCCAAAGTACAAGCTAAAATTAAAGGTTTGTGGCGGACAATGTTTGCCGATGACTGCAAACTGGGACTGGTCATAGAAGCTCCAGATGATGACAACATCCTACAAGATGGTCTTACACACAAATGATTGATGCCAAACCAATGGCCTTAACCTCAATGCAACAAAACTGTATTAACATCCCTGTCAGTAAGTGTAATGTTACTACTAACTCACATATCAATAAAAAACCCTGTGTATGTACTAACTGGTGAGAAACCTGGTCACACAGGTTGACAGCAACCTTACCTTTGATCACCATGTCTCCACAGTGATAAAAAGGGCATTCTATATCGCTCATCTAATAAGTAAGGCCATTGCACACACAAGAGCAAAAATAGTTACAACCTCTCTTTACTCTCCCCTCATCAGGCTAATAATAGAATACCATGTCCCTTTTGGTATTCACCTTTGCAAGCACCTGCAGCAACTGGAGAGACCACAAAAATTCCTCACAAGGATAAGTCAAGATTTTCAGCAGCTGTCTTATATGGATTGTCTGAAATCACTGTCACTTGATTCTGTTTCATGCAGACTACTCAAAGAACATCTATGCCTTGCATATAAATCAATCTGTGACCAGACTTTACTGGAAATGCTCCACATTCCCAAATCAAATGGTACATGGGTTACTCACGCTATATACCTTAACCTGGTATGTGACAGTAAGACAACATGCTGGAAGGTCAGATTTGAATCCCAGAGGTTAGCACACCTTTGGAATTGACTGTCACTTCATGTCAAACAGAGCACTACATTGGTCCTCTTTTGGGTGTGTAACCATAAATTCTCCCCAGTGGCTCCACCTGTGTCCCTCATGGACAAGGGAAATTGTCGCTGACTGTGGAAATAAGGGTATAACTTGGCTAGGCTTGTAAGGGTGATAGGACCATTAGCCTACTAAGGTCTTACGATGCCATGATATGATCCAGTCATAGTCAATGTGGTCGTACATGACCTGTGATATACCTTGCTAGGCTGTACTTACAGATAGTATTTGAGCTCTGGGAAGATGTGTGTGCAGTGACAGAAACATGACTTAAAGCTGCAGAGAGCACAATAACTGTGCAAGGTTATTAAGCCTTCAAAACTGTAAGATCAGCTACTTCACAGGCAGAGACTAAAGATGGAGGGGTCTCAGTGTACATCAAAACTAAAGTTACCTCAAGGATGGTCAAACAGGGCAATGCACCTGAGCTGTGCCAGGTTCAAATCATAGTAGCGGAAACCCAGTACTACATCCATGCAAGCTGTACATCCCCCTCTATGGCCCAGGAAACCCATATCATGTATTAAAACTTATTGAAAAAACTAGCCATCTCACACAATACCATATGCCTGGGTGACTTGCAGTATCACACTGTTAACTGGGAATCCTATATGACACTGAACATACAGGCACAGAGATTCCTCGATTTTGTAAACAGTACTTCCCTGGACCAGATAGCCAGTACACCAATCAGAGGAGTAACCATACTGGGTGTGGGCCTCAGCAATATGGCAGAGTCATGCACACCTCATATTGTAATTTCTTCCCTGGTAAGGTCCAATATAAATGGCTGCCTTTGAATTAGAAATAAAACATGGGCCCTCATCTATATACGGAATATTCAGAAACTAATGTAAGGCTGACATCCAGCTATTAGGTGATACACTGTCCAAATCTCAAGCCTCCATAAATACTGATAACATTGCAACCTATGCAGACGTGTTCACAGAAACCCTGTATGACCATGTTACTAGCTGCACAGAGGCAGCCATGCCCACCAGAGAGAAGTAGAGACCAAACTCAAAATCAAGCCACCCTGATGGAATCACAGAGTTGATAGGCTGTATAATAGCAGGAAGGAACTCATGGCAAAACAAATGTGTGCAGTACACAGCAGGGTAAAAGCACTCTCAAAGTAAACAAATAAATCAGAGGACAAATGAAGTCTATCACAGCCAAATTTGATGTAAGTTCGGGTTCCCAGGCCAAGGACAACCACAAAGCATACTTTAGCTATGTCCGCAACCACAAAGGTAAGACACAATTGTGTGCATATCTCATTGTAATTGGAACCACATATGATGAGGCAGATGATAAGGCAAAAATCCTGGCTCATACATTGGGCCCTAATATTACTTCACTCTCCCCCTCAACCTTCCATCAGGAAATACCATCAAATATAAGCACCCCTACTATCACTTGGGATCAGGTCCTTAATGGTCTCTCTAAGACCAAGTATACACCATCAGTGGGCCCACATAATATCCCAGCATGCCTTTTTAATTTTTCCAAGTGTTTTGGGTTTCTAATACCATGACAGGAATGGATCCCCATTCCTAAGTCAATGTACAATTAAAGTTCATAAAATTAGTATTGTTTCAACCTTTGATGCCTTCTATACAGCATGAAACATGACCTTTCAAGACCTCTAGAATTAATATGTCATTGTAGCCACCAAACAGGCACCATGCTTCATGAATGAAGAACAGCAACAGTCATCCCTCTGCAAAAAGGTGGGCCATCTACTGACCCTGGACACTACAGACCCAGACGTCACAGTAGTCTTATATGTAAAGCCATAAGAAGAATTATCCTGGAAATGATAAACAGAGATGTAGTACACCTACAGACACTGGACCAAACTCAGTTTGGTTTCGTCAAGGGCAGATCATGGCTACCCTACTTGGTGGACCTGTTTGAGAAGGCAACCAAAGCAATGGATGAGGGAAAAATGATTCACTCAACCTACCATGGCCTGACAAGGCATTTGACACTATAATCCCATCAGGCATTGTTGACAAATTCAGGATGTTAGGTACAAACTAGTATGTCAGTCAGTGGATAGCTAAGTGGCTGACAGGATCAAAGAAGTTAGCATTTTGGAGTCCACCTCTACAATGAGGCCAGTCACCAATGAACTCCCTCACAAATCATTCCTCGGACTGCTCCTTTTAGGCATTTACCTCTCTACAGTCATGGTCACTGTCAGTAGTCTCTGGCTGACTAAATTTGCTGATGATTGCAAATTAGGAGCTGTCATTGAATCCCACACTGACACAGATCTTATCCGGTAGGGGCTGACACAGACATATAGTTTTTGTCAGAGCCATGGACTAACAGTAAATGCCAAGAAATGCACAATAATATCCTTTGAGAAGTCATCCACCCCTGGTAACTACCGTACTGACATCACACCTCTGACAGTTGACCCAGTAGTCAGGGACTAATGGACACATAGATAGCGATCTAGCCTTTGACTGTTACATGTCTGTAATATTGGGGCAATCATTCTATGTTGCATAAAGTACAGTTTGGTACCTACCATAAATGTAGATGTTCAAGTGCTCACACTGCTGCAGTCATTACACTTGGGTAATCCTGCCATCAGGCAGTCCTGTAGTCGGCCAGAGTTGCAAAGTCTTGGTCCAGCATCGGTTGCTGTCGCTTCTTCCGTGACGTCATTGTGCCAGGGGTATAAAAGATGCATCCGACGCCATTTTCTTCAGTTTTTCTTGCCCCAGATGTCAGGTGCCCTCAGGTAGGTAGGCAATACATATTGCTAACAAAACATATATATATAAAATAAAAACAATCACTTCAGATACAAGGAAATACACCACAAAGGTTGTATAGGATAGACAGGTATAGATAAGCCCAGGTAGGACAGAGGGGATGGAGGGAGGGTAACCTGGACTGCAGCAGTGTGAACACTCGAACATCTACATTTATGGTAGATACAAAACTGCATCCCTCATCAGGCCCATAATTGAGTACAATGCCCCTTTTGGGATGTACCTTACCAGACACCTGCAGCAACTGGAAAGACCCCAAAAGTACCTCACCAAGAGGATCAAAGGGCTCAAACAGATGCCATATGCTGCCCGGTTAAAGAAACTCCAGCTCTACTCAGTGGCATACCGCCTGTTCAGAGGCGATCTGTGCCTGACGTATAAAGCCATGTCCAACCCAGAATTAATGGACATGCTGCACCTCAGAAAATCCAAATCCCATCGAGCTACGCACTCGAGAGACTTGAACCTCAGCACTGAAATAAATAGGACATGCTGGAGGGACAGATTCATAATCCAGAAGCTCCCTTCACTCTGGAATAAAATCCCAGTCCAGATTAGGCAGAGTCCCTCACTGACTCTCTTCAAGAGGAATCTTGATGAGTGGATGGGAGATCGTAGGTTTACCCCGGGTATCACTTCTGTGTCACTGTTAGACAGAGGCACAGTATACTAACCTCGAAAAAGGGCATAGCAAAATAAATTTAAAATGGGTGGTGAAAGCCAAACACATTCTGGCTAGGCTTATAAATGCCGTAGGGCAGATAGCCTAGTATGAACCTATGAACCTATGAACCTATGTTCATCATGTTACACTGCTGCAGTCATCACACTTGGGTAGAATCCCAAAGTTAAGGTTGGATGTCTGGTCTATAAAGAATTAGGATTGGCTATGAGGCCCTGTAGAACTGCAGTGGCAAATCCTGCTCTGGATTTAGAGTAAATAGGCAAGTGGTAATGCTTGATAAAGGTGTGCACTGAACTCCAAGTTGCCGCCTCCAAAATTTCCTTGGTTGGTACTCCTCTGAGAAAGGCTGTTGAAGTGGCTGTTGCTCTGGTAGAATGTGGCCTAATATTATTAGGGACTGATTTTCCATGCTGTGTGTAGCAGTAACAAATACAGTGCCCTATCCATTTGGAAATAGTTTGCTTTGAGATAGCCTTGCCCTGTGATCCTGCAGCATATGCCACAAGCAGTTGCTCAGTTTTCCTGAAAGCTTTTGTTTTGTCCAAGCAGAAGTGTAGCTGCCTGTGTATGTCCAAAGACTGCAGAAGTTTCTCCCCTTTATTCTGGGGATTTGGGTAAAAAGTTGGCAAATGGATGGTTTGGTTAAGGGCCACACTAGATACCATCTTTGGCATGAAGGTAGGGTTTGTCCTTAAAGAAACCCTGTCCTGATGAAAAATTATAAAAGGTTCCACTGCCATTAATGCCTGTAGCTCTGAGACTCTTCGTGCTGAAGTTACTGCCAGGAGCAGAGCTGTTTTCCATGATAAAAATTTTAGTTTGGCTGTATTGGCTGGCTCAAAAGGTGGCAGGGTCAGTTTTTCCAAGACAAAATTGAGGTCCCAAGTTGGTGTTGGTGCTCTCCAGGGTGGTCTTGCCCCTCTGAGGTACTGCTTTAGCAAGGGATGAGAGAATAAAGGAGGATCCGTGTTGTAATGTGCTGAAATGGCAGAGGCGTGAATCTTAATTGATGAGAAGGATAGGCCTTTGTCCAGCATCTTAGTTAAGTATCGTAAAATCTGAGGTATGTTTGGGACAAGAGGGTCAAGGCTTTGAGCCTGGTTCTAGGCGTATAATCTCTTCCATTTCTCTGAGTAAGATTTCCTGGTGCTGGGCCTCCTGGCCTCCAAAATGACATCCATAACAACTTTAGAAAGAGGTGTTGCCTGTCTGACTAATGGATCTGTCATGCAGCCAGGTTTAGTGTTTTGAGCTGACCGTGCAGAATCTGATTGCTTTGTTGAGTCAGAAGGTTTGAAGTTTGAGGTAGAATCCATGGTGAGCCTTGAGCTAAGTTCTTTAAGATTGGGTACCAGTGCTGGCGTGGCCAGTCTGGAGCAATCAGGATCATCTGTGGTTTTTCTTGTCTGGCTTTTAAGAGTACCTTTAAAAGCAGAGGCAGAGGTGGGAAGGCATAAAATTTTAGGTTTTTTCCAACTGAATGAGAGAGCATCCACTTTCCATGCTTGTGTGTGGTAAGTCCTTGTGCAGAATTTTTGTAGTTGTCAATTCAGTGGGGAGGCAAAAAGATCTATGTCTGGGCATCCCCATTTTTGTGTTACCATGCTGAAGACTTGTGGATTCAATTTCCATTCGTGAGGGTCCATGATATTTCTGCTTAGATCGTCTGCCAGAGTATTTTTCCTTCCTGGCAGGAATTGTGCTTGCAGATGAACTTGATAAGCCAGAGCTGTGTTCCACAAGTTCATGGCTTGCCTGCACAGGGGATAAGAATGAGTGCCCCCTTGCTTGTTTATGTACCACATTACTGTGGTCTTGTCTGTCCTTAATAGTAATTGTCCTGGATGCAGAAGGTCCTTGAAAGCTGTTAGGGCATTTTGAACAGCCAACATATTTTTGATTGATGTGAAGGTGCATTTGGTATGTGGTCCACTTGCCCTGAATACATTTTCCTGCCATGTGTGCTCCCCAGGTGTAATCCAAAGCATCTGTTGTTAGAGTCTGCCTGGCTGTGGGTAGAGTGAAAGGCTGACCCTTGTTGAGGTGACATGCCTGTGCCCACCACTGAAACTCCTGTTGTAGGCAGGGAATTATTGGAATTACTGCTTCTAAACTCTGAGAGTGTTGAGTCCATACGCTTTTTAGGTACCATTGTAATTTCCTCATATGCAGTCTGGCATATGGAATTAGTAGTATGCAGGATGCCATGAATCCCAGGGCCTGCAGAATCTTTCTTGCAGGGAGATGGGACTTCTTTGCTAGTAATTGAAAATATTGAGTCAGTTGTCCTTGTTTATCTGGTGTGAGGTAAGCCATCTGGGCCGTTGTATTTAAGCTGGCACCCAGGAATGTTATCTGCTGTGAGGGCACTAGTTTTGACTTCTTTTCATTTACTGTGTACCCTAGAGAAATTAGCAACCTTCTTACAAACGCCAGATGCTTTAGAAGAATGTCTTTTGTCTCTGCTTGAATGAGGCAGTTGTCCAGGTACGGATATATTTGAATTCCTTTTTGTCTGCAAAATGCAATTACTGGTGCCAGGCCCTTTGTAAAGACCCTGGGTGCAGTAGATAAGCCAAAGTGCAGGGCAGAAAATTGGTAGTGCATTGTACCAGCTTTGAATCTGAGGTATCTTCTGCAATTTTGTCTGATAGGGACATGCAGGTATGCCTCTTTGAGGTCCAGAGTAACAAGCCAATTCTTCTTGCCCAGCATGGGAAGAAGCTGCTGTAGTGTCAACATTTTGAATTTCGGAACATCCAGGTAAGTATTTAGAGTTGAAAGGTCTAGAATGGGTCTCCAGGCTTTGTCCTTTCTGGGGATCAGGAAGAGTCTTGAGTAAAATCCTTGTCCTTGTTCTTGCTGTGGTACTTTTTGAATAGCTCTCATGTCCATGAGGGCTGAAATTTGTTTTTGAGCCTCTGCCCATTGATATTGTGGCAGGTTTGGCATTCCTTTTAGCCTTGGTAAAGTGTGAAAGTGGAATCTGTAACTGTGAGACACAATATTCAGAAGCCATTTGTCTTGGGTGATTGTTTGCCAATTTTGAGAAAAAAGTGCTAGTTTTCTCCCTAAGGGGGCTGCCAAAAGGGGAGTACTTGGCGTACGCAGGAGGAAGTCATTGGGACTGTTTCCTGGAAGGTTGAGACTTGTCCTCACCTCCTTTTGGGGTTGAGGTGCCCCACTGTCATTGTCTGTTAGAGCCTTGGGGTTGAGATCTGCCTCTTGGGCATCTGTATCTGCCTCTCTGTGGCCTATCTGACACTAGAAAGGACCAATTCTTTGTAGGCCAATTTCTGCTAAATCGAGGTGGCTGTACCTGTAAGAAATCTTTGACTGTTTGCATAGATTTAGCTTTATCCTCCATTTTCTTTAACACCACTTCTGCCTTAACACCAAACAAGGTATCATGCTGTAAAGGAGCATCCAATAATTTTGCCTTAACATGATCAGGTAAACTCTGTTCTTTTAATCAAGCATGTCTTCGAATCACAGAACCTGTAACTGCAGCTCTACAAGAGGCCTCTAAGGAATCAAAACCACATTGCAGAGTATGTTTTCCCACCTGTTCAACTGCATGCAATAAATCCTGCATTTCCTTATAGTCAGGGGCTTCTGAGCTTGCAAGTATTTTCTTTTTTTTTTTTAACTGAGCCATTAAATATTGTTGGTACTTAAGCATGTGAAACTGGCAATTTAAAGCCCTTACTGCTAAAGTTGCAGAGGTGTAAACTTTCTTCCCCCATCTATCCAATGCTCTGGAATCTCTGTCAGAGGGGGCTGGATTTTTTGCAATGGAAGCCTTAACCCCTTTGGGACCCTGGGAAATAGTTTCTGGATCAGCAGAGGGGTTTTTATAAAGAAACTTATGAGTCAGGGACTCTATAATACCTATCTGGCTTGGCTGGTGCAGGGGGTAAAGAATCTGGAGATAAACTGGATTCAGAGAATACATCATCCACAATATCTAACACAGGCGGGATAGCTAGGGGTCTGTGCTGAGGCAATAAAAGGAAGTCTCTGAGCCTTTTCTTAGATTCTGAATACTCCTGACTTTCCCAATGGAAATGCTCCCTCATGGTGTGTAAGGTTTCCCCAATAGAATAATCCTCAGGAGGAGAGGCTGAAGGGATGGATTCTTCAGCATCAGAGTCCTCATAAGGGGGTAGAGAGAATCCCTGGTCTGAAGAGGAATCAGAGGAAATGGAAACCTGATCAGAGGAGTCATAGTCTGTATCCTGCCTAGGCCTTTTCTCAGGAGGGGGATGGGAACCCCTGATTAGTGTAATGAGGTCTTCAGCCATTTTAAGCATCTGTTTCTTAGGCATGGAGGACTGTCCAGGAGAATGCTGTACTTGCTTCTTTGCCTTTAATGGGGTTTTTGTCTTAGCTGTTTCTTTAATGGCAAGTTATGAAGGTCTGAAGACACCCTCAGAAGCCAATGCCTGCTCAGCGGCTCCGGACCTATCTGAGGGGTTAGTTTTCGTAGGCCCAATACCTTGAGTTTCCAGAGGCCTAGTTGTCTCCACGTGGTAGTCGGAGGAGGCCCATGGCTCTGAGGTAGTGGGTGTCAGGGGCTGCGAAAGCGCCTCTCTGAGAACCGGCGACTGGCCTAGAAGAGGCTTTGTCGTCGGTTTTGGACCTCGGATGTCTGTCCTTATCCTTGTCTTTGCGTTTTTTCATAATTGCAGTTGTTGGTTGATCCGACGGCATAGTATAATTGAATCTGTAGCCAAAGTAGTGCAAAGCAAAATCAAAACGTCATTTTATAGTGCGTTTGTTAAATCTAGCACAAAACTGACAACTAGTGACGTCGTGATCAGGGCCTAGGCATGGAATACAGTAAGAGTGGAAGTCCTTATGAGGTATTTGCTTCCCACAAGAAATACAATTATTAACTTTTTCTGACATCAGTCTGAGGCAAGAAGAAAGTTTCCTCAATGGGGTACTTAGCTTTATTGAAGACTTCGGATCTGAAATTCGACTTCAAAAATTTCAGGAGTCGGCCGACCGGCACTTGCGAACTGCTTTTGCTTCAGGCACTGCGTGGCAAGAAAGACTGAAGAAAATGGCGTTGGATGCATCTTTAATACCCCTGGCGCACTGACGTCAGGGAAGAAGTGACAGCAACTGACACCGGACCAAGACTTTGGAACTCTGGCCGACTACGGGACCGCCTGACGGCAGGATAACCCAAGTGTGATGACTGCAGCAGTGTAACACGATGAACATCCTATAAACAAAGGTATGGCATGGGAATCCAATTAAGTCATTGTTTCACTGTATTTGGCATTCATCAGGTCTATCATTGAGTGCAATGCCACCTTTGGCATGTTACTAACCAGGCATATCTGAAAACTGAAACATCCACAGAGGTTCCTCACTAAACCACTAGATGGTGTACATAACATATCTTATGCAGACTGTGTCAAGGCCCTATCTGTGTATTATGTTTCCTACATGCTTTGGAGGGGAGGTGTATGACTACCATACAGGGTGGTGTCAGACTTCACTGTGGGCCTCCTGCATAGCCACAAAACAACTAGAACCAGAATTACCTGTTCTACAGACCTACACCTTGCCTGTAGTATAAAAGGGACATGCCGGAAAGACAGGTATGTAACCCAGAGGCTACACCTTATATGGAACAGGATCCCCATCCATGCGAAGCAGTGTTCTGCCCTAACGCAAATCAAGTGAAAGTTACAATTACATGGGAAACAGGACAATCATACATGGTTTAAGACCACTGTCTCTAATGGACACAGGGAAACTGTAGATGGCTCATCTCCCACACTCCGGCTTGTAGATGTTTCAACTCCCAAAACCCTGCTTACACTTATCAAGGGTATCAGACCATGTCAAAGTTTAGGGATGCATTGTTAGGCTTAAAGAAGCCCCTGTGTTAGTTAGCCTATTAAATACATATGAACCTATGAACCTATGAACCCATGAACCTGTACCATTTTATCTTTCTGATGACATTTTTCTTTTGTGCTGACATTCAATCCTGTGCTCTGACATTGATGGTTTAATTGTAGATATGTACCCATAGGTGTGTCCTACACAACCCTGAAAGTGAAATGCAAACATTTCCATGAAACACCTGTAATTGTGTAACTACATAGCCATTACAACAGCATCCATTGTAACATACACACATTATTATGGTATACTTGTTATAAATGGCAACATACAATATCTGTAAATGACCAGTACAAGTAGCATGTCAAAAGCAACAATGGATGAAACAAATTCATACTAATGTAGTCACCCTGTGCATCAGAAACATAGCTTTATTTCCCTGCATCCATGAGAAAGATGAAAGGGGTGAGGCACAGGTATCATCACTTGCACAGGGTTTTGTATGGGATTGCAGGAGGCCTAGGCTGTCCCAATAGGTTGGCACAAGTGTGTGAGTCAGGAAGGGGAGCAGGCAAGATGGACCAGAAGATGCAGCAGGTAGACAGACCACAGAGGTTCCTGACTAGGGAAAATCCAGGGTCTCAAACACCTATCCTATACAGATAGGCTAAAAGCCCTGTCCCTCTACTAAGTCTCATAGGGACTGCACAGAGGTGATCTGTGTCTGGCATACAAGACTATCTCAAACCTAGCCTTGATGGAGTTGCTGGATATCCATAAGTCAAAATCCACTTGGGCAACTTGCATGCAAGGCCTCAACCTGATCTGTGACATTAATAGAACTTGTTGGTGGGATAAATTTGTGTCACAGAGACTCTCCCATCTGTGGAATATACTCCCTCTCCATGTTAAACAGAGTACCTCTCTAGCCCTCTTTAAGAAGAACCTGGATGACTGGATGGGAAACAGAAAATACATCCCTGGGATCCCACCTGTGTCCCTGCTGGACAAGGGAAGCAGGTGCTGACTTATAGGTTCATAGATTAGTGCTAAGCTAACTGCTCTTGTGGGCTATTTTAAGCCTAGCCGATTACCCCATGTGAGAATCAAACCCTGCACCTTGTGTTTGTAAAATAAACACTTTAACCATTATACCAACCTCCAACCCTTGTGGGAACACAGGCAACATTCTTGGCTAAGCTTTTAAGGGCCTCTGGGTCAATAGCCTAGTATCATCCTATGAACCAATGAACCTATGACCATGGAAATGTGGCATGTGTGTCTGTAGGTGACCTGAATGTGACAGTGGTGTGTGAGCGTCTGTGTGTACACAGCCAAGCTCAATGCTAGCACTACATGTCTGTATATTGGACAGCTTTGAGCCATGCATAGTAGAGCTGACAGTTCATCATCTCTGTCCCTGAACCTGTGAACTGGCTCTGCCAGGAGTTGACCTGGCACCTCCATGCCCAAATTCTGTGCTACTACCTCTGTCCTTCATGGGAATGCCCAAGACCACAAACCCATGGCCTGCCACATCTTGGTGTGGAGAGCACACTCTCCTCTGGAGTGCTCGATGTACTGCAATTATGGAAGCATGATTGTGCACAGCCATGTTGACTCTCAGCAGATGTAGTTGCTGACCTACATCCATGAGGCTGACGCTCAACTCCAACCAGACATTCCATCACAGACATTGTGCATTCCAAGACAGATAGTATGCAATCTGTCTCAGACCAATGTCTTTCTACTGCGTCAGTCAACCATTCCAGGGTATCAGTAACATGGTGGAGGCAGTCACAGATGTCAGACTGTGCTGCTTCCATACCCTGAGCATTCTTCAGGAGTTCCTTTCTGAATGTGGCTGTGCCTCCATTATGGCCCTAAACATATGCTGAGTGGGGTCTACTTCTTTTGAACTAACTTTCATTTGCCTGACACTCATTTGTCTGAGACCAAATGACTGAAATTTCATTTGCCTGACACTTCATTTGCCTGACACTTCATTTGACCGACAAGTATTATTAGCAAGAAAATGGAATATGCCCCCTTCCTCACTGCAGTGTGACCCTGGAGTTAGAATATATAGTTAGGGGGGTTGTGGGGGGCACAGCCCCCACAACAGGGGGTGTGAGGGGCGAAGCCCCCCCACTTACTTTTCTGTTACTAAGCAATATTACATCAACATTTAACAATATTATATGAAATGAAGTGGGGGGCTTCACCCCCCACACCCCCCTAACTATATATTCTAACTCCAGGGTCGCACTGCAGTGGGGAAGGGGGCATATTCCATTTTCTTGCTAATAATACTTGTCGGTCAAATGAAGTGTCAGGCAAATGAAATGTCAGGCAAATGAAATTTCAGTCAAATGGGGTCAGGCAAATGAGTGTCAGGCAAATGAAAGTTAGGTCAAAAGAAGTAGACCCGCTGAGTGACACATGGTGAGACACCTACAACAGGTGGTGGAGGGACAGCAGGCCTCCTACGAGCACCCCTATCAATCCACCTGTGTGGAACCTCGCCAATTGTTTGGATATGGGCAGTGTCAACAGTAACTGCATCCACAGTAGCCACACTTCCCTGTTCAATGTCCCCATCCTCCAACTGTTCAAGTGGCTTTATGAGAGTTAGAATTATTTTAATATTATCACATGCTTGACTTTGATAAATGAAACCTGACTAATCTAAATTGATTATTTGTGATAAGGGCTTTTTATTCTATTTGAAAAACTAGACTACAATTTTTGTAATTATATATTATTTAGAAGTAAGGCAGGTCTATAAAAGGAACATGACTGGTGATTTTTAGTTTTTTTGAAAATAGGAGTGATTAATGAATATTTCCATGAAGGAGGATTCTTTTCATGATTTTCTGTTTTTATTAGAGTTTTGTGAAAAAAATTATATAATATAAGGGGGAAATAATTTGAATATTTATCTTATTA
This sequence comes from Protopterus annectens, assembly GCF_019279795.1. NCBI lineage: Eukaryota > Metazoa > Chordata > Ceratodontiformes > Protopteridae > Protopterus > Protopterus annectens. Next base: position 161,053,775 of record NC_056750.1, on the reverse strand, counting down.
TACTGCCTATACATGGGGCTTTGTTAGGTTTGAGTTGATTGAATTTTTAAGTAATTTGTTTATGAGAAATTGGATTATGTAAGTTACCTCTTAAATTCTGGTGGGATCTTCTTGAACAGAGATTGATCAAAATCAAACTTGCAAAAGTCATGTTCAATGTCCTTTTTTGATTTAGTGACATAAAATGATTTCTAAAAGCTTGAAGTATGTCACCAGTCTCTGTACAAGTCGTATCTTTATTGTTTTTAATTTTTAAGATGTTATTTTTTTAGATCAAATTTTAATTCTTGTAAGGTTATGCATTTTGGGTGACATAGCATAAGTGGCAATTTTTAACTTTTCTAAAGCCAAATCTGTTTTATGTGATAGAATGTCTGTATATCTTTTAAGATGTCTGTTACTTTTTGTATGGTTTTCTTTTTAATAGAATATTTGGTTTTCAATTCAAGCAATTGAGATTGAATATTGGATGATTCCAAATTCCCATTCTTTTGATACCACATTATCATTTTACTGTGTATATATATATATATATATATATATATATATATATATATATATATATATATATGTGCAGACTTTGACTCCCAAATTATAACTATATTAATATCTTCTGTATTGTTTTTTTCCTAAGCCGAAATTTAGTTCTGTTGTAAACCACATTTTAAACTCTTTTAATTTTGTCATATAAGCAAGTATTCTGCTGACAAATGGTAATTTTTCAAATTTAGTCTTAAATTTAACAATTAGGCCAGAGATAGGACATGGGATGATGTTAATGCCATTTACTTTGAAATTAAGTTTTGGGATAATAATAATCTATCAATTCTGGTCTGTGTACTATATCTATGGGCATACGGACATGGTAGGTAATATGTAATGAGTGACAGTTTCTAAAGTTAAATGTGTCCTTTAAATTGAGTAAATCTATCCAGTTTTTAAGAGTTTTTGCCGCCGTGGGTCATGCTAGGTTTTCTTTTATTACTTATGTCTAGATAATTTAGAAGACAGTTAAAATTTCTCCTTTTTATCAAATTTCCTTTTGGAATTTACAAGATTCCTAGTTCAACAGACTTAGATCTATCAAACTATCCCTCACTAACTAACTAACCTAAATCTAGTATGAGTTGAAAATATAGGTAACTTTGTAGTTAGAACTCTACAGAAATTATATGTGGTAAAAGTATAATCTTTTTTATAAGTGAAAGTTTCATGGTTATTGTGATAGTTTTAGAGTTGGTGTTTGTTGAAGATGCATTTTTTTGTTCCTTATTCCTCATGTCAGTCTAGTTGCCTTGCCCTGAAGATCTTGTAAGGGAAAAATAGGACCAGTCCATGTCTTCTGTTGATGGAATGAGATTGTTGTTTTTCATGTAGTTGAAATCTTCTTCTGTGTTGTTGACATTTCTGGGGCCATTTGGAGGCATATTTTTATTTTCACAGGAAAAGCTATTTGAGTTTTGAAACCACTTTGTGTAAGGCATTTCACAAGTGGCCAACATCTTTTTCTCACTTCTATGGTCTTAGTTAAGTAATCATTATCAAATCCTATGATGTTTTGTCCAAATTTGCTAGGAGCCCTTCTCAACACTGTTTTCAGGATTAATTCTTTATTAGTGTAAGAAAGAAATGTAATTATAATAGATCCCAGAGATGATGATAAAGATGTAGGTATAGACTTACCTAGGGCTCCTATGGGCTCTCTCAATACCATAGGATAGCCCTTCCTGATGGTTAGGTGTATCTGGTAGCCAGGAATTTAAGAAGGAAATTAAGTCTTCTCCTTCTGTTTTCTCTGGTAATCCAACTATTCTAAGGTTAGATGTTCTTTCTCTGTTTTCCATATTATCAGTTTTGTTTAGTTGCCATGCATTTTGCTTTAAGAGAAATTCAGTTTACTTTTCCCCTTATTTCCGTCTTCCATCTATGTCACTCAAAGTATTTTCCATGTCTTGAATTTTGATTTGATGTTATTAAAACATCTCCTTGAAGATATTATTTTGTTTAGAGCAGTTTTCCTTTAAATTGTCCGGGTTCTTTTGAAAAACATCAATTTTCAATGTTAATTCTTGGAGAATTGAAGTTACCAGCTGTGTATCTTTTCTTTAGGAAGTTTCAGTGTGAGAATGATTTGATTTGCTTATTTTACTTTATCAATAAGTTTTCAAGTGATTTTCAAAGGACAACTTTAGCCACAGTTCTCAATATTCAAAACAAATCATGATTATATAGTTAACAAATAATGTATGAGGAAATTTCTATAATAAATAACTTTTCTTGGATTATTTTAGTTGATCTGCAGAGCTCTAAAAAGTTGCTGCTCACACTTAACCATCTAGGCTCCAACAACTTAATTTCTTTCAGATTTGTTTTGAAACAAGAAACATCTTTATTAAACAACCACTTAAAACATAAGCAATCATATATTTATATAAATGAAAACAAGCACACCAATACAATCCTAGTTGCAAGCATTTTACATCACAAGTCATACTAACACACTCACAGTTGCAAACATTATACATCACTTATAATCTACCCAATCATTTTCAGTCAAACATTACATATCCCATTTATCTCCTGCCTTCTTTTAAACCTCATGCCTCCCCTGAATGTATTGTTAACACAAATCCCATTTTTGTATGCAGTTTGATCCTACCTTTTTCTAAAGATCTCAATTCCAGTTATGTTATCTTTGTTACTATATTCACCACTTCTAATATAGTTGGTTTAGATTTTTATTTCTATTTTCCATTAAGTGATTTTTTTTAGCAGCCACCATAATTAGAGAAGAAATGCCTTACTATGTCTAGACAATTCCGATTCTGTATCATAGCTCAGAAAAATCATCTGCCTCATCACACCAATCTGCCCATCCAGTATATCCAACAGTGCATCCCACAGGGAATCCTTAAAGTCTACAAACTCACTGCACTCCCAGAAAATATGTTTCCAATTACCTCATTCCTCCCCATCACACCTCTATTTCCTATCCACCTGAGGAAAAATTCTCTGCAGTCTACTTGAGGTATTAAAATATCTATATACACATTTCCAAAAAATCCTAAGTCTTCCAGATATTGTTGTATATTTGGGAAACATACATATATCCTCCCAATTTTTCTTTGTGAATTGCTTATCAATCTCTCATCCCAATCCTTTCTAACCTCCTCTTATTGATTCTTATAGTTATCATGCAATGGAAGCAGATTGTAACAGCTGATGTTCT